>NW_016107428.1:5045440-5076884 GCF_001604975.1 Cebus imitator
CCATTGCACTCCAGCCTGGGCAACAAGAGCGAAACTCCAATACTAAAGGACTATTTACAGCAACGTATTTTAACCAGTACATCATGTCCAGCTATTTAAAAAAAAATTGCAAGGCATATCAAAAGGTAAAAAAAAAAAAAACAAAAAAACATCAAACAGGCATTTTTTACCATAACTTTTCTGGAAAAAATAATTCACTTTAGAAGATAAAATGAATAGTTTATAGAAATAATAATTTAAAAGCCATCAAACACTTAAAATGCTCAACTCTACTTTCAGTTAATTAATTTGAAAATCATAACTTAAAAGCTTGACAATGCTCAGGACTTGTGAGAGATTGGAGATAGGAATCCTCAAAATGCTGTAGATCTCAATAAAATGTTTTATAGTATAATTTGATAATTTTACTGCTGGTAACATGTATAATCTATTTATGCTTATAAATATATGCACAATGTGTGTATCTTTGTTTCTGGTAGTTAAAAAAGGTCAAAATAATTAGCAGAGGAGTGAGCATTAGTGATGGCACCTTCCTGCAATGAAAAACAATGCAGCTTTCAAAAAATAGAGGCAGGTATATATATGCTGATACGGAAAAAATCTCTAAGTTTTATTTTTAATTAAAAAGTGAGGAAAATAAACCTATAACGGTAACATTTATGTGATAAAAAGTTGTGTGCATGTGTGTGTGTTAGCAAGGGAGTGCACATGCATTAGGTTGTGACAGAGCTCTGCTCCAACTCTTAAAATACTCACTTATTTTTAAATTCTGAAAATTTATCATGCTGAGAAGAATGAAATCTGACAAAGTAGCTGAGGAAATAACAGGGAATATATTTCTCATCAAATTAATCATTAAAAAGCATTAATATCAGAGAATAGAAAAAAATTTAACAACAATGAAGATACATTTTAGGAATAGTCAAATGAGAAATATAAATAAATTTATAGTCCTGAAACCATTTATTAAGGCATCAGAAACATTGTAAAAAAAAAATTAGATCTTCCACTGTAGAAGCTGAAAAAAAAAGCCCAACCTGTCTACCTACTAAAATACATATAAAGGTAATAAAAGCATTAAGACCTGAGAATAATGAAATAAAAACAAAACAGAAACCACAAAACCTAGTATTTGAAAAAGATGAATAAATTTGATAATCTTTCCATGGCCAATATGAGAGAGAGAAAGAGAGCAAGCAAGCATATACAATAGATAGTTATCAACATAACAAAGAAGCCATATATGGAAATTAAAACAAAAAGAGAATATAAAAGATAATTAAATATCACTTTATTAATATATCAACTTTAAGTCAAAACTTTGTATCTTGAAATTGCACCAGTAGCACTAGTCTTACTTACTTCCTTTGTTGTATGTAATTCCATAGTCCATAAAATTGTAAACATCAGGATTACAGTGTTTTGAACCTATTGGTTTTAGCCAATGTGTCTGAACAATAATCATTATTCAATTTTTGTTATGTTTAAGGTGACAGAATATATGAATATATTAATGGTATTATGCTGAATCTGAAAGTTAACAAAACAAAAATCATATGTATCTATTCAGTAGGCATACGAACATCAGATCAAACTTTGATGTAAATATCTGGCTCAGAAATAAGGATGGTGGAACTGATTAATACACACTGAAAGACTCTTGTGAATGAAACCTGGCCTAATTGCCTTTTGATAATATTTTATGCTGTTTGTCTTATATGTACAATATCAAAATAATTTGAGTGAGCACTTAGAAGTTATCTGCTTATTCAAATTATATTTTGCAAAACTGGCCACATTATCCATAATACTGATGACGTGTCTACTGCTTCTTATACAGCACAAAACTACAAAGGGTAACATTGGTGATAAGGAACACTACAGTTCTTCATATAGTTTTATTCATATCTGATTATGATGTGAATAAGCCAATAAATTATGAATACTTAAAAGGAAATCATTCTAGTTGTCATATCACTCTTTCCTACAGTTATAGCCCCACCTTAAAAGAGCATGAGGGGAGAAATGTCCTGTAATAACTTCATGAAAAATAATTATCTAAATCTCTGAACTTTGTGAAATGAATGTGCATCTTACCAAGCCTGACTGCCAGAGAAACACTGTAAAAATGCATCTCTGGAAAAGAAACAACATGATAACAGTGAGAAAAATGAAAATGTAAGATAAAGAAATAACACATCTCTGTCAACCAATATACTATATGGAAAAATTGATAAAGAAAGCGGTCTTATCAGAAAAAATGAGACAGTTGCTATTTTGAATGATGTGAATTACATATAGTCAAGTATCGGAGAATAAGCTCATTTTTACTATACTATAATAAGGCAGGATTGAGCTTAGTGGTACACAAAATAGAAATATAGTAACATATGATAATGTATAACAGTGTGTAATCAGAACAGTTATATTTTTCTTAAATGACATTTTAGTATGGCATTTTTATATTAACATCATAAAATATAATGTCTTAGTATATACACTCTCTGATAATTATCTTTGAGTCATCCAAATGTAATCATGTTGTTTTCCAAACCTGTTTCTTACAGAATGACCAAATTGAACATAACAAAATATTCTACTGAAGAATTAGCCACTAATTTGAAAAATGCTATGACTCTTCTCTCTTATTTTTAAATTTATGTAGTTATGTCTACTTTCTTAAGTTGGGAATATATATTTCTTTAAATGCAGGGACTTTTTAATGGCATAAAAAGCAAATAAAGACTCTTTGATTTTTCTCAAATGTAATGCCAAAGAAACATGAACATTCATTCAGTGTGCATCCTTTTCAATTCAACGACAGTATAGAGAATCAAAATATTGCACCTAATTTATTTTACCACAGAAGTTAATGTCCTAATCCTCTGTGAAAAGAAAGAGAGAAAGAAAGGAAGGTAGGAAGCCAAGAAGGAAGGAAGAAAGAAAAAAAAAGAGGGGAGAAAGAGGAGAGGGCAAAGAAAGCAGGCTTGGAATAGATTACACTGGATGCATAGACCAGAATGAAAGATAAGACTCCAATAACATTGAAAAGACACAGAGAATTGAATCTGTTATAAATGATTTATGCTCTAGGATCATGAGGTTAAAAAGGCAAAAGCTTTAATGCTCACTCATGCAAGAATGTCAAGTCACTGGTCTAGATAAAGAATTTGACAATAATAAGATTTTAAAAGTGGATATTTTCTGTTAGCATTGTCTGCCATAATAAATAGAGGTCATAAAACTTTGATCTAAACATATTCAGTGGGGATTAATACTGCAAGCAGATCATTCATCTGAACTTTGAGAATGTACTTACAGGCCAATTTAATAAATGAATAATGGCATAAAAACTACTTGTGAGTCTCAGAGAAATGTATACCTCTTCTAAGCTTTGTGATTAAAAAAAAAAATTCACTCTAATTCTTTTTTCAGTACATAATGTTTTATTTCAAATTTTGATAAAGCCATGTCTTCTTTAGGGTCAAATTATGTAATCACTTATATTAACTACAATGACAAGTAGTTCTACCATAAACAGTAATAATAATTGCAAGATAATTGTCCTTCAGAACCTCTAATTCCTGTATCCTTAGAAAGTTGCTGAGAAAAGTGAACTATAAAATGTGAATAAATTTGCTTTTAAGATAGATAACTTTGAATTTGAATGAATTGCTTATTTAAAATTGGTTTATCTTCTAGGAGTCCACTTGTATAGAGATTGTTTGACTATAATAAAACAATCCAACTCATTGAAACATGTCAATTGAAAGGACAAATTGAATTTGTTTCACTGGCTATGGATGAACCATTCATCATAATTATTTGAGTCTATCTGAAACATATAATGCAAATATCTCACCTGCATTGAGTATAGAAACAAAATCAAAATTTCCCTTTGAGTTCCAATATGTTCTTCAACAGATATGTAGAGACATCATATAAAGAACTAATGGTGTGTTTATAATTGACTTGTTCTCAACATCTTTTAATTACTCCACGGCACTTTGATGACTTTAATAGTTCATTGCATTTAAATATAGAGTTGTTCAATGTATTGACATACGACACTCTTTAAAGAAATTACACACAAAATGTTAAATGCTCCAGAAGCACCTTTATAGTAATGGTTCAAAGCTGAGCTTATTACTTTATTTCCATTAGACAGTGGTAGGCAGCACATATGCTTGTATGTTTTTGTATGTGCGTATTTGAAATTCTAGGGAAATTTTACTTTGCATGATACAAGAAGAAAGTAATATGCACATTAACAGTATCTAAAAATAACATATATATTAAGATCTTAACATAAATGCAATACTCAAAATTGTTTCCTATATATATATATAATTTTCTTTTTTAAAAACTTCATGCATCATAAAGATTTTGCCATTTTAAAGGCAGCATAACATTGTTATTGTTTCGCTATACTGTTATCTAATTAAATACTCATTTACTGGCTCATTTAGGTTGTTTCCATTTCTTTCTACCTATTATAATTCAACCTTGAATAACTTGAAGGCTCTGGCAATTACCATGAATATGTTTCATTTTAATAAAATCAATTTAAGCTTTCACCAGAAGTGGTAAGAGAGATTTTCACAGTGACCCTGTTGACAATTAATATCCTTCCATTTCTTAATTTTGACAATAAAGAACTTTTTACAAGAAAGGAAATATGTTGTGATTATTTTAATTGACATTTCTGTAATTATTTAACAAGAAACATTTTCTCACATACATATTAACAATATTGTTTCATAATTTAAAAACTGCTTGCATCCTTTACCAATTGTTTTCTAGTTGATTATTTTGTTCTTATCTTGGTATACTTTCAAATCATGTGATTAAATTAAGATTTAATAAAATAACTAAATGAACAAAGTTGTTATATGTCTTAAGTATATCCCAAATATTGTCGTTAATTTAAATGCAATTATATAACATGTTATGAATCTAAGCATATCCTTGGTTACCTCTAATCTAATTCATTAGAGGTAAACAATTGTATGAACATTTTTGTGACCACAAACTGTTCAGAAAGACCTGACTCATACTTCTATTTACTTTTTACAATGGATTAGTATTCATTTAATTATTTTAGCTCTTTATTACTTCAGTTTCCCTCTCTGACTCCAATGTTTGAGTGTTTTTATGTGATCCACTTTCCTAAGTGAACAGTCAGATGTTGTTCTAGATGATTGCTTGAGATACATTACCACAAAAACAGACAATTTTCTGGCAAATAAGTCTGCATTCTAAATATTCTATTACACAAATAGATTAATTTGTGAACAAGGAAAGATATCATTTGATTGGTTCCAAAATATTTATTTCAAGTAATATGTATAGAACCATGTTTCTTAAATGTATATTTCCTTTAAACAATGTTTATTTGGATTACTCTTAGAAATCTTGTTGATTTGTAATTTTTGTGACTAGGAAATTCTTGTATTTCTGTCAATTGCTAGTATATGGAAAAATTATTCAATTTTATCTACTTTGAAATATATATTATGTTTCTCTAACATGTAAACTTTCTTTAATCTCTAATTTTCCTTTCAAATAGTCATCTTGAGTTTCTTCAGAAAAATAATTGATCCATTTACAAATAATAGTAATACTGAATAAGTTTTCAATACGCTATCTTATTTTACAATCTGATTGCTTTGGACATAAATTCTTTCAGGGTTAGTCACATTTTACACATTTTGTATATATTAAACCCTTCTATGTTTTCAAAATACATAATATTGTAATTATTTGTTCGCATCTTTGTTCATGTCTATTTAACTGGGAACTTCTCATGGACATGAACTAATGTAATTTCTATGTTTATGTCTTTACCATTTGAAATAAATCTTCGTTCTTTAGAAGGCCGAAAAAATTGCAGAAAGAGTGAATTAATGAATTAACTACAGTATATGGTTAACTATATTCTGATTATTAGAACTTCTAGAAAGGGAAATAAAAAAGAGAGAGAGAAGAGAAACAGTTGTTCAACACAACATGATTCAGAGCATCGGTTATATATTCTTCTAAGTTTGTTTGTTTCTCAGATGATCCTAAAATGTGTAATTATTATCCTCACTTTACAAGAAATGAGGTGGAAAAGCAGACAGGTCAAGGAGTCTCTCCAAAATCTTATAAGTAATAAGTGAGTGTGTTGGGGTTTGAGCCTACATCTGCCTGCTTCCAGACAACCTAAGGCTCCGTACTAAGTAGACGTCCCTTGAGCAGGTATTCCTTTGAATTACTGAGTAAAATAGAAACCCTTTCATCATTTAGGATGTGTGTCAATCTCAAAATAAATCTATACATTTGAGAATATGCCTTCCCATAATACACAGTAGTGGGTCTCTAAGAAAATAAGTTTTTACTATGTGATTATGCTCCTTACTGCTCATTACTGGATAAAGACTTCAGAACAGGACAGAGACCCAACATACAAACATTTTTTTTTCCTATAAAATTATTATTGTGTATGAATGGATCAATTTATTATCTTTCTTATGCCTTGCCACCCCTTTAAAGAATCTATTATCATATTCATTTATTCTTGCTGTTACTCTTTGGAATTTTTCAATAAACAGTTCAATGAATCAAATTTAAATTTAGGCATTATACTTTTACTTTGAGGTCAACAGTTCTTTTTGAAGATTGTGTAAATGCCCCCTGGAGATCTGTAAACCACTTTATTTTGGAGAACAGATTAATAATCTGTCATCTATCAAGTATATTGCAATTATTTATTTAATTTCCTGTTATCATTAGTTAATATGGTTTTACCAGTTAAAGATAATTTTAAAAATGTTCCTCTGTTTTGACCCCCTTTGTGCCCCAAAATCAGTCACTTTAACTCCTTCACTTCAATTTCCTCAGTTTAATGGTCAGGCTACATCAGTAACACACAAATATTAACAAGAAGCATCCCGGTCACCTGGAGAGCTTGCTAAAACATGTTTCTGGGCCCAAACTCTAGGGTTTCAGATTGAGTAAGTCCAGGGTGAGTGTGGCTCAAGATGTGCATTTCTACCAAGTTCTGAGATAAAAATAATACTTTGCTAAGACATTCCCAGGCTCTGGCCCATGGAAGAACCATTCTTTAAAAACCGCTGGGCTGAGTGACTTCTTCCAAACTGAAAATCCTTTCCTGGTAAAAATTAAGTTGGTAGGTGTATGTATGCAAGCAGTTGTACAAGGCATCCAATATTTCTCTTTTATCAAAAATTAAAATTGTCTCAACTTTGAGAACCTACCACTATAAGCTTCCTATCACAACCATCAGGATGGGAGCAGGATTCTGGGATCCTTGAACAATAGACTCTCTGGTCATTACTTTTCCTTGCTTTTTATAGCTGAATCACCAACACTCATAGTCTGCTTCTGTGCCAAGTTTAGGCAATGAACTTTTTGGTAAGATTGGAAACCACAAAATTGGGCTGAATCTCTGTAGTGCACCACTTCCAGAGTTGATATATATTTTCTTCTCTCTTCAAACCCCCATGCTCATAAACTTACTTAGAATTTTTAAAATGAATGACATCAAGCTGTAACATAAACTAGCCCAAAGGGAAGAAAACAACTCCTGCTACTTATTTCAGTTGATCAATAAAATAAGAAAAGGAAAATATATAATTTATATCCTAAGATTTCTTAATAATATTGGCACTGTTTTGTACTTCTCAAATTTGCTATAATTAACAGAGCAAGTTGAACTTCCTGACAATATTTTTGTATTAAACTATCCTCCGCCTATTATCTTCTGTTTCCTACATTATCTTTGTTCTTTTTTCCCTGGCTCCTGAAGGACACCCACTGTGGCTTAGTTCATAGGACCAAAAAGCTCTATGTTGTGATCGTAATAATTTACACTCCAAACATCACTGTGTGAGAATTCCAGTTGCTCCAAATTATCACAAAACTTGGTGAGGTGGTCTCTCATTGTGTTTTATTGGATTTTGTTTATTTTAATTTGCAATATGTGTCTAAGCAGAGTAGAGACAGAAAGGGAGAGATTTACAAAATGTGGTGAATTTTTCTAGTGCTTTGACGGGAGTCCCACCTTTGTCTTACATTGGTCTGTGTGCTGCAGTTTACAGAATTCTCACAAAGATATACTGGTCCATGTTTTGTTGATACCCTCATCTCTGTGAGGGAAAAAGGGCCTATAGCTTTCTAGTCCACAGTCTTGTTTACCCCACCTTTCTCTCTTTGTTGTCCTGATTTACATTTTCCCTCTCCCAAATGATGTTGAGCATTTTCTGATATGTTTATCATGCAATTTTATAGCATGTTTCTGAAGTGGAAGTCTACTTCTCTGGGCCCTTCCATCTTTTGGCCTTTTTTTTTTTTTTTTTTTTTTTTTTTTTTTTTTTTTTTTTTTTTTTTTTTTTTTTTTTTGGCTTGTGTGTTTTATCATTGATTTAGAAATTCATTAAGGAAATTATATATTTAATTGTATATTTAATTATATATTTAATTGTAATTAAAAGTAAGCTTCGTAATCTGCAATACTGTGACCTGTAATTCAAATCTTAGTGTATGTGTTCTAGACCATTTTAATTTTTGTGTAAATTTTTAAATCAGATTGTTGATTTCCACAAAAATATACTGGATCATAATTAGTATTAAACTTTTTTTTGTTCTTCATCAAACTTGCCATATTTCTATAAACGTTACAAGTATTTTCAAAGAATAAATCTTAATATTGATTGAGTCCACTGAGTTTTGGTCTTATATTTCAATAATTTCTGCAAATTTTCTCATTTAGTTTATTTGTATTTAATTTGCTATTTATTATCTAATCTCTTAAAATTAACACTTGGCACATTATAGCTCTTTTCTAATGTTTTCATTATATACTATAACTTATATACTATAACTTTTACTCAACCATAGGGTTTGCTACAACCTTGTTTATTTTATTATGTAATATTTGTATTACCCTTTGACTCAATTTTGTTTTGATCCATGGACTTTGCATTTTACTGTAAGTAAGAATCTAGAGATAATTTCTAGTGATTTTTTGTCACTGAGTTATAATTTTACTCAATTCATAATCCTGGATATAGTAACTTTAGCCAATATCCAGTGTGTACCAGAAAAACTTGAATTATTGTTGAATGCCAATTAAATTTATTTTAAGTGCATTTGTTTGTGCATGCTTATTCTATCAGTTATTGGCAGACTATCTTTAAATTCCCAGTGATGATTATGGGTGTGATTATTTCATTATTTCTTATTTACTTTTCTATTGTGTGTGTTCATATTATTAGATGCATACGTACTTGAAATTGTTATATCTTTCTGGTAGATGGAACTTTTTATCTTAATACATCTTATATTTTATCTTGAGTGTTGGGATCTTGTTTGATAAGTCGATTATGTATTTCAATTTCTGTTGATTATTTTTGTGTTTGGTAATGAAACTAGCTTTGCAAAAATTATAACTAAGGAAATTATGACAGTGAAAGAGATCTGATCTAACTGATTCCATCTTGCTTCTAACCTCCAAAGTGTCCTTGGTGAGTCCTGTTATACTATAAACCAAGTTCTTCCCAAAGTTAGTAGGCCAAACTAACTTTGGGAGGAACTTGGTTTATAGTATAACTATGAAACTAAGATAGTAACAGCCCTTTCCCCAAACAAAACTCCCTCTTGCCTGGGAATAAACAAACTTCAGGACTAATAAATTAGCCACAAGATTAAAAACTGTGGTTTATGAGTCAATGTTGTAAAACCTGAGATCAGTTCTTGAGATATTTTGCGGACCCTGCATAACAAAGCACCAGCTGACACCACCCAAATTGATAAGCTGGCTCATCTGGTCTTGTGGCCCCCTCTACAGGAACTGACTCAGCAAAAGAGGATAGTTTCAACTCCATCAGCAGTCCCCACTTTCCGGAGTCCTACCCACCAAATTATCCTTAAAACCCTCAAGCCCCGAATTTTTTTGTGTGTGGTGGTGGTGGGGTTTAATAATAACTCCATCTCCTAGGTGACATGGCCTGCCTGATATCAGTCAAACTCTTTATTGCAATGCCATGGTCTTGGTGAGTTGATTTTATATGTGCAGCGAGCAGTAAGAACCTGATGGGCAGTTACAGTAACATTCTCTTGTTTCTTCTTATTCTATTTTTTTATTAAAGGGTAAAAATTAGATATTTAAAATGTGGTTAATTTTAACTCTAGGAAGTTCTAATTTTATTTCTGGCAAATGGCCAGGAGCATTAATAATAATAGACTACTTTAATATAATAGGATTAAGATTTTTAGCTAAGCTTCATTCTAATTAAGAGTGATACAATTTCCAGATCATTTTACACATGTTTTATGCTTTCAGCATCTCAATTCAAAGTGTGAATGGTTTGCAGCTAGGGATGACGTAAAAAAATCACCGACTGATGGCTTAAACAACAGAAACTTACTTTGTGAGGGTCTGTAGGCTAGAAGCCCAAGATCAAGATTCAGTCCAGTTTGGTTTCTAATGAGGTCTCCCTTCCTGTCTTGTAAATAGCCTCCTTCTTGCTACGTCCTCACATGGACTTTTCTCCATGTCTGCTTGTGGAAAGAGCCAGAGATGTGATCTCCCTTCTTTTTTTAAGGACTCCCATTCTATTGGATTAGGACTGTACCCTTATGACCTCATTTAACCTTAATTACCTCCCTAGAGGCCCTATCCTTAAGCAAAGTCATACTGGAGGCTTTGGACTCCAACACATGAATTTTCAGGGGAGGACATAACATTCAGTCCATAGCAGTCTGTCCTTCCTCACAACCTCCCCCAAAATTATAAAATATGCTTACTCCAACACAACAGCCCCCAAAGTTATAACTTATTCCAGCATCAAGTCAAAACTTAAAAGTCCCAAATCTCTTTGAAACAAAATCTAAATTGAGGAAGAATTCATTTCAGCTGTGAACCTGTGAAACCAGAAAAGTTATGTGTTTCCAAATTACAATGGTTGGACATACCTAGACAAGATAAATATTTCCATTCCAAAAGGGAGAAATCAGAAAAGAAGTGGGTGATTTGTGGCAAGAAAGCCCAAAATTTAGCAAGGCAAATTCCATTAGATATTAAAGCTTAAAAATAATCCTCATTTTTTCAGTGCTCTACCATCCAAGTCCACTCTCATGGCTTTGTGGGATGGTTTTACTTTTTCAGCTTGGTAGGACATCCCAGCTCCTATGTCTCCCTCGTTCTCTGTGGTGTGGAGTGATTAGCCTGCTGAAACCTAGAAGGAAGCATCCTTTTTCCCTACTCCTACTCATCCCCTCAAACTCACACTTCCCATCCCCATTTTCTCCAACGTGCGGTGGGAGTGGCAGCCTTTATGATATCTGAGTTGCCTTCAGGGCCATTCTCCCTTTTTGTTAATAGGAAACACACTTGCAGTCTTCCTTCATTCCATTCTATTTTTTCAGTTTTCTTTAGTCTTAGCTGGCAGTGTTTCTGCTAGTACCATTCCTTTACTCCTAATTTCTCCTGAGATGGCTGATTAAATCCATAGATCATATCCATACTAATTGTCTTATCAAATGGTTGTTCAGCCATGCCCTTGGTGTTCACCCAAAAACTTGCTTCTTCATTTTTTGCAATATGGATAGGCTGTGAATTTTCTAAATCTTAAATTCTGGTTCATTTTCCCTTAACAATTTTATCATCAATCCATCTTTCTTCTCTCACATTTTACTGTAAACAATTAGGAGGACTCAAGCCACACCATCAATGCTTTTCTTAGGAATCTTCTTTGCTAAAAATCTCCAGTTTTATCACTCACAAGTTCTTTGCCACTTTATAAAAAGGATCACCTTTTTTTCAGTCCGTAGTAGCCTGTTCCTCATTTTTGTAAGACTTCACAAAAATCAGTTTTTACATTCACATTTACACCAATACTCTATTCATAAAGATATAGGTACTCTTTATGATGATAAATATTTTCTTAATAATTCCCCTCCTCTCTTCCTGAGCCCTCACCAGAGTCACCTTTAGAGTCTATATTTTTGCCAGTAATCTCTTTCTAAAAACTAGGCTATTTCTAGTATGCACCTCAAAATCTCTTTCAACCTATCACCCAATTCCAGAGCTGCTTTCACACTTCTAGGTATTTGTTATGGAAGATTGTTATTGCATCCCACTTTTGGTACCTAAATCCGTACTAGTTTGTTAGGACTTCTATAACAATACCACAGACCTGGTGGCTTAAACAACAGAAATTTATTTTCTCACAGTTCTGGAGACCAGAAGTATGAGATGTATGTTCCAGATGTTTTGGTTTCTGGGGAGGACCCTCTTCCTGGTTTGTGGACAGTTCTTGCTCTGTATTTGCGTGGTCTTTCCTCATTGCATGCATCTTCAGAGAGGGAGAGCTCTGATCTCTCTTCCTTTTATAAGAACACCTATATTAGGACCTTACCCTTAGGACCTTATTTAACCTTAATTACCTCCTTATAGTCCCTGTCTTCAAATATAGTCATATTAAACATTAGGACTTTAATATATGAATTTTGGGGAACTCAAAAATTCAGTCCATGATAATCAGGGTTGTCACCTCTCCACATTTTTCCATTCCTTTTTATTATTCTAGCACCAAAGGACTGTTAAACTTTGCACATCTTCTGAGCACCCCAGCCTCCTTTGCAAAAATTAGCTAATATTCCTGATATAAAACTGGGCATAAATACCAATATTATCATTAAGCAGCTAATTCTTCTGAATCTTGGCACACCCAGTGTAAGCATACACACACACACATCCCTGATTTGAATAAGAAAAGAGTTCTAAAACATTAGAGCTTATCACAGATTTAAAGTAGTTTCTGGTGAAATAATGCATTCTCAAATAAAGGTAAGATATTAAAGTAATTCCTTACTGAAATCTTAACCTATGTTGGTTTGTTTTAGTTCTTTTGCATAGCAAAGCTAAGCATTTTACATGAAATAATTTAGTAGAAACAAGAAAGAAAGGCGAGTGGGAAAGTTAAGAATATGGTTAAAAATACATCTCTGATTTTACTCATATATTATTAAGAGTAGGAACTAGAAACAAATTAATTGTGTTTTAATTTTAGCTCTTCTGTTTACTGACTGTTGGAAGCTAGGCAAATTACTTAATCTATTTGTAACTAATTTTCCTTTTGTAAGTGAGTATAACAATTCTACTTTCTAGAGATGTCATGATATGTTATGAGTATTAAATAAATCAAAATATGTAAAAACATTAGAACAATGTCTGGTATATCAAACATAAATGTATGCAATTATTATGTGTATTATGCTATTATTAACATTATAATTATTTGATCAAAATAATCTAACAGCATGTCTTCAGATGTTAGAAACATTGTAGTTTAATCGTTACTAAGATTCATAGTATGACTGCTAACGTTTTCTTAATGTTTTTTGAAATTATATACTGGGCAGTTAGAGATCCAAGATGGCCATTTAGGAACATCTCGGAGTTACAGCTCCCAGAGAAAACGCAGAGGGTGAGTGGATGCTGCATTTTTATTGCCCATGGACCAGGAGATTCCCAGGCAGAGGAGCCCCACAGGTCGCCAGCACAGCTGTTGTGGCCGGCGCGGCTGTTGTGGCCGGTGGCAGCTGAATTGTCGGCGCCCCGCCGGCAGTTCTCCTTACAAAATACACCTTTCCAGGTGCCCTTTTGGCTGGCAATTGGAGACCTGGGAAGTCGCCCATTCATCTGATTAAAGAGGGGACTAAACAGGGAGCCAGGCCAGGAGATTCCTGGGCAAAAAAAAA
Source organism: Cebus imitator (assembly GCF_001604975.1). Lineage (NCBI taxonomy): Eukaryota > Metazoa > Chordata > Mammalia > Primates > Cebidae > Cebus > Cebus imitator. Next base: position 5,059,208 of record NW_016107428.1, read on the forward strand.
AAGCACCACGAATCTGCTGCAGGGGAAATCAAACAGATCTCGGTGCCGTATCAACAGGTGACTGGGATAGAGTCGACTATTCAACTAAAAAAAGAAAAAAAAGGCTCAGAGGCAGGGAGCCAGGTGATCAGGCTCAGTCCCACCCCCACAAAAGAACAGCAATCAGAAACTCTCTGGATTGAGAGTTTCACAGCAAGCGCAGCTGAACCAGGACGGTCCAGCTCTGTGGGGGAGGGGCGTCCACCATTACTGAGGCACTCCACAACTACGGATGCCATTACTGAGGCAGCCTGCTGTTGCCAAGGCAACCCGACATTGCAAAGGCAACCTGCCATTACAGAGAGAGTCTGCCAATACAGAGGCAGGCCACCATTGCTGAGGCAGTTCTAACTACACCCATATAAACAAGACTGCAGGGAAGTTCACACGGCACCTGGGAAGAGCCCACAGCAGCTCAGCAAAGCCTCTGCAGGCAGACTCTGACCAGGCTGCCTCCTTGCTAGGCAGGGCAGCCCTGAAAAAAAAAAAAAAGCAGCAGCACAACAGAAACTCATAAATAAAGCCCTAACTCCCTGGGACAGAGCACCCGGGAACAAAAAGCGGTTTATGAGTTCTGCTGTAGCAGACCTAAACATACCTGCCCGGCAGCTCTTAATGAACAACAGAGCTCATAGCTCAGCACTTGAGCCCCTATAAAGGACAGACTGCCTCCTCAAGCAGCTCCCTGACCCCTATATATCCAAAGAGTCACCTCATAAAGGAGAGATCAGACTGACATTTCGCAGGTATCCTTCTGGGACAAAGATAGCAGAAGAAGAAACTGGTAGCAACCCTTACTGTTCTGCAGCTGCTGCAGGCAATCCCCAGGCAAGCAGGGCCTAGAGTGGATCTCAGCAGTCCTAAAGCAGAGGGGCCAGACTATTAGAAGGAAAACTAAGAAACAGAAATAACTTCATCATCAACAAACAGAATGTCCACTCAGAGACCCAATCTGAAAGTCAGCAACTACAAAGACGTCAGGTAGATAAATCCATAAAGATGGGAAGAAACCAGCGCATAAAGGATGAAAACACCTGAAACCAAAACACCTCTCCTACTACAAGGGATCACAACTCCTCACCAGCAAGGGAACAAGGTTGGATATAAAACGAGTGTGATAAAATGACAGAATCAGATTTCAGAAGGTGGGTAGTAAGAAACTTCTGTGAACTAAAAGAACATGTTCCAACCCAATGCAAAGAAACTAAGAACCTTGAAAAAAGATTTGACAAAATGCTAATGAGAATGGACAAATTAGAAAGGAATATAAGTGAATTGATGGAGCTGAAAAACACAACACGAGAACTTTGTGAGGCATGCACAAATTTCAACAGCAGAATTGACCAAGCAGAATAAACGATATCAGAGGTCAAAGATCAACTCAATGAAATAAAGCAAGAAGGCATGATTAGAAAAAAAAGGGTAAAAAGAAATGAACAAAGTCTCCAAGAAATGTGGGACTATGTGAAAAGACCTAATCTACGTTTGATAGGTATACCTGAATGTGACGAAGAGAATGAATCCAAGCTGGAAAATACTCTTCAGGATAGTATCCAGGGAAGCTTCCCCAACCTAGCAAGGCAGGCCAATATTCAAGTCCAGAAAATACAGAGAACACCACAAAGATATTTCTCAAGAAGAGCAACCCCAAGGCACATAATCGTCAGATTCACAAGGGTTGAAATGAAGGAGAAAATACTAAGGGCAGCCAGAGAGAAAGGTCGGGTTACCCACAAAGGGAAGCCTATCAGACTCACAGCAGGTCTCTCAGCAGAAACCCTACAAGCCAGAAGAGAGTGGGGGCCAATATTCAACATCCTTAAAGAAAAGAACTTTCAACCCAGAATCTAATACCCAGCCAAACTAAGCTTCGTAAGAGAAGGAGAAATAAAATCCTTTGTGAACATGCAAGTACTCAGAGATTTTGTCACCACCAGGCCTGCTTTACAAGAGCTCCTGAAAGAAGCTCTACACATATAAAGGAACAACCAGTACTAGCCACTCCAAAAACATGCCAAATGGTAAACAGCATTAACACAATCAAGAATCTGCATCAACTAATGGGCAAAACAGCCACCTAGCACCAAAATGGCAGTATCAAATTCACACATAACAATATTAACCCTAAATGTAAATGGACTAAATGCCCCAATCAAAAGACACAGACTGGCAAATTGGATAAAAAGCCAAAACCCATCGGTGTTCTGTATCCAGGAAACCCATCTCACATGCAAGGATACACAAAGGCTCAAAATAAAGGGATGGAGGAAGATTTACCAAGCAAATGGAGAGTAAAAAAAAGCAGTGGTTGTAAATCTCATCTCTGATAAAATAGACTTTAAAGCAACAAAGATCAAAAGAGCCAAAAAAGGACATTACATAATGGTAAAAGGATCAATGCAACAAGAAGAGCTAACGATCCTAAATATACATACACCCAATATAGGAGCACCCAGATACATAAGGCAAGTTCTTAATGACTTACAAAGAGACTTAGACTCCCACACAATTATAGTGAAAGACTTTAACACCCCATTGTCAATATTAGACACATCAACCAGACAGAAAATTAACAAGGATATCCAGGACTTGAGCTCAGATCTGGAACAAGTAAACCTGATAGATATTTACAGAACTCTCCACCCCAAATCCACAGAATATACATTCTTCTCAGCACCACATCACACCTACATTAAAATTCACCACATAATAGGGAATAAATCACTCCTCAGCAAACACAAAAAAACAGAAATCATAACAAACAGTCTGTCAGACCACAGTGCAATCAAGTTAGACCTCAGAATTCAAAAAGTAAATCAGAACTGCACAGCTTCATGGAAACTGAACAACTTGCCCTTGAATGTTGACTGGATAAACAATAAAATGAAGGCAGAAATAAAGATGTTCTTCGAAACCAACGAGAATGAAGACACAACATACCAGAATCTCTGGGACACATTCAAAGCAGTCTCTAGAGGAAAATATATAGCAATAAGTGCCCACATGAGAAGCAAGGAGAGATCTAAAATTGAAACCCTATCATCAAAATTGAAAGAGCTAGAGGAGCAAGATCAAAAAAACTCAAAACCTAGCAGAAGACAAGAAATAGCTAAGATCAGAGCAGAACTGAAGGAGATAGAGACACAAAAAAACCCTCAAAAAATCAATAAATCCAGGAACTGGTTTTTTGAAAAGATCAACAAAATAGACAGACCACTAGCCAGATTAATAAAAAAGAAAAGAGAGAATAACCAAATTGATTCAATAAAAAATGATAAAGGGGATATCACCACAGATTCCCCAGAAATTCAAACCATCATCAGAGATTATTACAAACAACTCCATGCACATAAACTAGTAAACCTGGAAGAAACGGATAAATTCCTGGACACCTGCCACCTCCCAAGCCTAAACCAGGAAGAAGCCGAAACCCTGAACAGACCCATAACAAGGTCTGAAGTTGAGGCAGCAATTAAGAGACTACCACCCCAAAAAAGCCCAGGTCCAGATGGGTTCACGGCCAAATTCTACCAGACATACAAAGAGGAGCTGGTACCATTCCTTCTGAAACTATTCCAAACAATCCAAAAAGAGGGAATCCTTCCCAAATCATTTTATGAAACCAACATCATCCTGATATCAAAACCCAGCAGAGACTCAACAAAAAAAGAAAACTTCAGGCCAATATCCATGATGAACATAGACGCAAAAATCTTCAATAAAATACTGGCAAACCGATTGCAACAGCACATCAAAAGGCTTATCCACCATGATCAAGTAGGCTTCATCCCGGGGATGAAAGGCTGGCTCAACATACACAGGTCTATAAATGTAATTCACCACACAAACAGAACTAAAGACAAAAATCACATGATTATCTCAATTGATGCAGAGAAGGCCTCTGACAAAATTCAACAGCCCTTTATGCTAAAAACCCTCAATAAGGTAGGTATTGACGGAACGTATCTCAAAATAGTAAAAGCTATTTATGACAAACCAACAGCCAATATCAGACTGAATGGGCAAAAACTGGAAGCATTCCCTTTGAAATCTGGCACTAGACAAGGATGCCCTCTCTCACCACTCCTATTCAATATAGTACTGGAAGTTCTAGCCAGAGGAATCAGGCAAGAAAAATAAATAAAGGGTATTCAAATAGGAAAGGAGGAAGTCACATTTTCTCTATTTGCAGATGACATGATTGTATATCTAGAAGACCCCATTGTCTCAGCCCAAAATCTCCTGAAACTGATAAGCAACTTCAGCAAAGTCTCAGGATACAAAATCAATGTGCAAAAATCACATGCATTCCTATACACCAATAATAGACTTAAAGAGAGTCAAATCAAGAACAAACTGTCATTCACAATTGCTACAAAGAGAATAAAATACCTAGGAATACAACTAACAAGGAACGTAAAGGACCTCTTCAAGGAGTACTACAAACCACTGCTCAACAAAATAAGAAAGGACAAAAACAGATGGAGAAACATTCCATGCTCATGGTTAGGAAGAAGCAATATTGTGAAAATGGCCATACTGCCCAAAGTAATTTACAGATTCAACGCTATCCCCATCAAGCTATCAATGACCTTCTTCACAAAACTGGAAAAAAACACCTTAAACTTCATATGGAAGCAAAAGAGAGCCCGCATAGCCAAGTCAATTCTAAGCAAAAAGAACAAAGCAGGAGGCATCACACTGCCAGACTTCAAACTATACTACAAGGCTACAGTAATCAAAACAGCATGGTACTCATACCAAAACAGAGATTATAGACCAAAGGAATAGAACAGAGGCATCGGAGGCAACACAACATATCTACAACCATCTGATCTTTGACAAACCTGACAAAAACAAGCAATGGGGAAAGGATTCCCTGTTTAATAAATGGTGTTGGGAAAACTGGCTAGCCATGTGCAGAAAACAGAAACTGGACCCCTTCCTGACATTTTACACTAAAATTAACTCCGGATGGATTAAAGACTTAAACATAAGACCTAACACCATAAAAACTCTAGAAAAAAATCTAGGCAAAACCATTCAGGACATAGGCATAGGCAAGGACTCCATGACCAAAACACCAAAAGCATTGGCAACAAAAGCCAAAACAGACAAATGGAACCTAATCAAACTTCACAGCTTCTGCACGACAAAAGAAACAGCCTTTAGAGGGAATCAGCAAACACCAGAATGGGAAAAAATTTTTGCGGTTTACCCATCTGACAAAGGGCTGATATCCAGAATTTACAAAGAACTAAAACAGATTTAAAAGAAAAAAACGAACAAGCCCATTCAAAAGTGGGCAAAGGATATGAACAGATACTTTACAAAGGAAGACATACATGAGGCCAACAAACATGAAAAAAATGTTCATCATCACTGGTCATCAGAGAAATGTAAATCAAAACTACATTGAGATACCATCTCACGCCAGTTAGAATGGCGATCATTAAAAAATCTGGAGACAGCAGATGCTGGAGAGGATGTGGAGAAATACGAACACTTTTATACTGTTGGTGGGAATGTAAATTAGTTCAACCATTGTAGAAGACAGTGTGGCGATTCCTCAAGGACCTAGAAATAGAAATTCCATTTGACCCAGCAACCCCATTACTGGGTATATAGCCAAAGGATTATAAATTGCTGCACTATAAGAACATGTGCACACGAATGTTCATTGCAGCACTGTTTACAATAGCAAAGACCTGGAACCAACCCAAATGCCCATCAATAATAGACTGGACAAGGAAAATGTGGCACATATACACCATGGTATATTATGCAGCCATCAAAAACGATGAGTTCGTGTCCTTTGTAGGGACATGGATGAACCTGGAAACCATCATTCTTAGCAAACTGACACAAGAGCAGAAGATCAAACACCTCATGTTCTTACTCATAGGCGGGTGTTGAACATGGACACAGGGAGGGGATCACTACACACTGGGGTCTGTTGGGGGGGAAATAGGGGAGGGACGGTGGGGGCTGGGGAGAAGGGGAGAGATAACATGGGGAGAAATGCCAGATATAGGTGATGGGGAGGAATGCAGCAAATCACACTGCCACATGTGTACCCATGCAACAATCTTGCATGTTCTTCACATGTACCCCAAAACCTAAAATGCAATAAAATTTAAAAAAAATTATATACTGTATTTTGCTCTTTATTTGTACATTGATATACAATTTTATATACGTCTATCAATCTCTTCAGAATGTATTGAGTTTTTGTAGTTCAGGTTGAAGTTTATTTTGAGATTACTTACAATAACTTAATATTTCATTGTCAGACAAATTACTCTTTCATTTATAAAAATAAACTTAAAATATATATCTTTTATTTTTTACATTAAAGCTTCATTATCTAAATCTTAGAATGATTCATGTGATCAAATTAAAAGGCAAAACCACAGAAAAGTTTTCCAGTCATGACTGAATATTAGACTACAGAATACCAAATTACATTAAATAACAGGTACACAAGTTGAAGGATTATATAGACTTTTTAAAATATCACATGAATCCCATAAATATGTAAAACATATGTCAATAATAAATTAAATACTTAAGTTTAAAAATCAAGCACTCAAAAATAGAAATGCAAAACACTTGATTACCACTGTCCACCTAAGTATATGAACAACTCTCATTCTCTTTAATATATTATAAATTGAATGTTCTTTCTGTCGACAAAAGACTTAAAGAAATTTGGAAATTGTGATATATGCATTGATTTCCAAAAAAGAAAACATTTAAAAAGCAAGCTGCCAAAATTATGCTATATTAAACTATATATTGTGCTATAATAAATTGTATATTTTCCTATAATAATAGTCTTATGGAAACCAGCTAAAATGATTAAGACTAAAATGATGAAAAGGTAGAAAATGCATTTACTAGTACCTATTCACAATGGCATTGAGTTAGATTTTATATATTGAGTTAACAAAAAATATATATCAAGGTATTTTCAAATTCCTTAACACATTTTACGCCTGAAAATTAAATTTTAAAATAATACACTTCTATTGAAAATAATGGACAAATTTTTTGTTACTATCTCTTGATCAAAAGTACATTATTGAGTGAAATAAAAATAGTCTGTGAGAACATGCAACATACATTGGGTTTTGTTTGTGTTTGTTGTCAGAATTAAAAAACTATAAACATAAATTAATTAATATCTCCTGTCTTCTTTAATGTCATTTCATATCCATTGGAAAATATATTTAATGTTTAATAGCCAATAGCCATGGATAATGAATTTACTGTGACAATAAAATTGTGCAGAATATAAAACATAATAATCATACTTTCTATAGTGCATATGTTTATATTATATGAGAAAACAAACTAGATATTTGACAGCTTGTGAAATATATTGATAATTTCAGGTTTGGGACTTTTTAATTTTGTTTTTGCATTTTACGTTAACTGATTATATCATTCTTGAAAATGTTACCATCTTCATTTTATATATTAGAAAATTATCTCCACAGGAATTAAATAACTTGCCCAGTATCACACTGGGTTCTCTCTCTGTAATGTCTGGTAATAACCATGTTACTTTAACTCATGGGAATAACATTCATTTCTATTGCAATTACCAGATCAATGTTTCTTTTTTTTTTGTCTTTTTTTTGAGACAAGGTCTCACTTTGTTGCCGATGCTGGAGTGTAGTGGCGCAGTCATGGGCTCACAGCTCACTGAAGCCTTGACCTCCTGGCTCAAGCAATTCTCTCCCCCTGCATTCCAAATAGATGGGACTACAGGGTCTCCCTGTGTTGCCCAGGCTGGTCTCAAACTCCTGTGCTTAAGCGAACCTCCCAAATCAGCCTCCCAAGCTGCTGAGATTACAGGTGTGAGCCGCTATGCCCAGACCAATATTTCTTTTGTAACAACTGTCCCATCTCTGAATTTATTAGTCATTAAAGTAATTAAGACAGAAAATTTAAAAAAACATTAAAATGTTATTATATATAGTCTACTTTTTCATGTATTTATTTTTTAGATATAATTTGCATACTATAAAATTTATTCTTTTCAAAGTATACAACTCAGTGATTTTAGTATAATCACAAAGTAATGTAAACATTACAATAGCTAAATCCAAAACAATTCCATCACCCTAAATATAAGCCCTATATACATCATTAGCAGTCATTCCTTATTCTCCTGACCACAGACCTAAGAACACTGGCAAAAAAAACAAAACAAAACAAAACAAAACTAATCTACATTCTATATCTGTCGCTTTGCCTATTCTGGCCATTTCATATAAATGGAATCATAAAATATGTGGCCTTTTCTTATTTTTTCACTTAAATCTTACTTAATTTGACTAAATTTTCAAATTCATTCATTGTAACATATCTCAGAACGTCATTCCTTTTAATGGCAAATATATTCCTTTGTATGAATATATATCATTTGATTTATCCATTCATCAGTTAATTAACATTGAATAGTTTCCAACTTTCGTACAACTTTTTGTATATACTATTTCACTTCGGTATATCTCTAAGACTAGAATTGCTGGCCATATGATATGATAACTCTATGATTAACATTTTGAGAAATATCTAAAACATTTACCAAAGTGACTGCACCACTTTCCATTCCCACCAGCAATGAGGAGGTTTCCATATTCTCCACATTCTGGTTGGCTTGTCTTTTTATTTTTGCCATCCTGGTGGGTGTTTGGTGATATCTCATTACAGTTTTGATTTTTCTTATGGCTAATGATGCTGAGCATCTTTTCATATGTTTATTGGCTATTTGCATATTTTTGGAGAAATATCTGTTCAGATACTCTGGATACTTTTAACTGTTTAAAAACATTTTTTTGAGTGGTAAAAGTGGTAAAGACTATAGATATAATGAATACGAATTTCTTATTTGATATATAATCTAAAAATACTGTCTCCCATTCTGTGGCCTGTGTTTCCAGGTGGTGTGGAATGGCTTCGAGTGCAGCCCAACAAAAATTCATGAACTTTCTTAAAATACTATGAGTTTTTTGTGGTTGTTAGCTCTCAGCTATTGGTACTGTTAGTGTATTTTATGTGTGGCCCAAGACAATTCTTAGTCTTCCAGTGTGGCTTAGGGAGGCCAAGATTGGACACCCCTGGTCTAAGTGCAATGAAGCAAATAAAAAATTTAGCCTTTCCCCAACTTGTCTAATTCCTGTGTATATGTTATTACGCTTGATGGTACCCTACAGATTGCTGAGGCTGTATTTAGCTTTTCTCTTTCTTTTTCATTGCTCAAAGCGTATAATTTCAACTGTTCTGATTTCAACAAGTTCTCTGGTTCTTTCTTCTGCTAGCCTAAATCTGCTGTTGAGACTTTCTAGTAAATATTTCATTTTATTTATTAGATGTGTCAACTATAGTATTTCTATTTGGATATTTTTAATGATTTCTATATTTTTATATGTTCTATTTGGTGAGACAGCATACTTCTACTTTCCTTTTATTCTTCAGGCACAGTTTCTGTTATTTTTTTGATGTATTTATAACTGCTGATTTAAAAATACTTGTCTTGTAAACAGGGTCATGATGACATATGACTTTGTTCACCGCTACTCATGAGGTCAAGGCAGGAGGATTGCTTGAGTCCAGGAGTTCGAGATTAGTCTGGGCAACATAGCAAGACTGTGTCACAAAAAACAAAACAAAATAAAGTACTTTTCTTGTAAGTCCAATGTCTGTACTTCCTTAGGGAAAGTTTCTATTGACATTTCCCCACCACCACTCCCCCCCTCCCACAGCATATTGACCGTATGTTCTTTTTTCTTTATATGTCTCATAAATTTTCTTGAGAATTAAAAATTTTACAACAGTGTGATAACTGTGGAAATCAGATTCTCCTCACTGTCTAGATTTCTTCTCATTGCTATTATTGTTTTTGCTTTTACTGCTGCTACAGGTTGGTTTGATGAAGTTCCTCAACTAATTATGAAATGCCTGTGTGCTTTGTCATGTGTAATCACTAAAATCTTACTCGATTTTGCTAATGTGATCCTCTAAAGAGAGATTTTTAAACATGCATTGAACAAACAAGTCTTCCAGATTTGAGAATGGGTTTTAGGTGTGTATTATGACATGCTTTCCATGTGTAGACAGGCAGTTTACTTCTCTGCTTAGCCTTCACTTAATATATTGTGCAGAGTCTAAAAGTCAATCAGAGTTGAGAGACAAGGACCTTCTCAGGTGCACACATATCTCACAGATGTGGTAGGTTAAATTCAAGTGAAGTATACAAATTTTTTTGGTTTCCTGGTGCACATAAAATTTATGTTTACACTATACTGTAGTCTATTAAGTATGCAATAACATTACATCTAAAAATATACATATTTTAAATAAAAATATTGCTTCAAAAGGCTAACAATCATCTAATCCTTCAGTGAGTCATAATCTTTCTGCTAGCGGAGCGCGTTGCCTCAGTGTTGACGGCTCCTGACTGATTGCGGTGGTGGCTGCTAAAGTTTGAGGTGGTTGGCAAAATTTCCTAAAATATCATGATGAAGTTTGCCTCTTAGATTGACTCTTTCATGAAAGATTTTTCTGTATCATGCAAAGCTGCTTGATATCATTTTATCCACAGTAGAATTCATTTCAGAATTGGAGTCAATACTCTTAAACATTGCCACTGCTTTATCAGCTAAGTTTGTGTAATATTGTAAATCCTTTATTGTCATTTCAGCAATGTTTACAGCATCTTCACCAGGAGTAGATTCCTATCTCCAGAAATCACTTTCTTTGCTCATTTATATAAAGCAACTCCTCATCCATTTACATTTTATGATGAGATCGCAGCAATTCAGCCACATCTTCAAGCTGCACTTTTAATTATATTTGCCCAGCTATTTCCACTTCACCTGAATTTACTTTTCCTCTTGAAGTCTTGAACCACTCAAAGTCATCCATGAAGGTTAACATCAACTTCTTTCAAGCATCTTCTAATATTGATATTTTAACCTTCTAATATTGATATTTTAACATTCATGGACTATGAATGCTCTTTATTGTTTTTATTTTTCTATTTTTTTGAGACAGTGTTTCACTCTGTTTCCCAGGCTGGAGTGCAGTGGTACAATCTCAGCTCACTGCAACCTCCATCTCCTGGGTTCAAGCAACTCTGGTGCCTCCTTCTGAGCAGCTGAGACTACAGGCATACATCACCATACCTGGTTAATTTTTGTATTTTTAGTAGCGATGCAGTTTCACCAGATTGGTCAGGCTGGTCTTGAACTCCTGGCCACAAGTGATCCACCCACCTTGGCCTCCCAAAGTGCTCGGATTACAGGCATGAGTTACCGTGTCAAGCCAAATTATGAATGTTCTTAATTGCATCTGGAATGATCATTCATTTCCAGAAGGTCTTCAATTTAATTTACCCAAATTAATCAGAGGAATCATTATTTATGGCATCTAAAGCCTTATAAATTGTATTTCTTAAATAATAGACTTGAAAGTTGAAGTTACTCCTTGATCTATGGACTACAGAATGTATGTTATATTAGCAGGCATTTATGTTTTTATGCAACATGTTTGTATACATTAATCTTTTTCTACATCATCGTCTTGAGGTTCCAGGAGCATTGCCAATGAGACAAGTATTTTAAAAGAAGTCTAATTTTCTGAGCAGTAGGTCTCAATAATGAAATTAAAATATTCAGTAAACCATGCTGTAAAAATATGTGCTGTAATCCAGGCTTTGTTGTTTCATTTATAGAGCATAGGCAGATTCGAGTCAGTATAATTCTTAAGGCCTTAGGATTTTCAGAATGACAAATGAGCACTGGCTTCAACTTAAAGTCACCAGCTGTGTTAGCCACTAACAATAACACTGGCTGTACACATTGGCTTCTCAATCTGGAAAGTTTTAGGTGGCATCTTCTTCTAATAGAAGGCTGTTTCATTTACATTAAACATCTACTGTTTATTATAGCCAGCTTCAGCAATCACCTTAGCTAGGTCTTCCGGATAACTTGCTGCAGCGTTTACACCAGCAGTTAGCTTCTTCACTTTGCAATTCTCTTACAGAGACAGCTTCTTTCCTTAAGCCTTATGAACCAACCTCTGATAGCTTCAAACTTTTCTTATATGTCTATGTGTATATTTCCTAGACATGGGTACAGCACATGCATGTGCATAGTCTTCTAGATTCCCAGAAATATGTTAGGTTTTCAATGTCTTCTATAGATATCTACATCCTAGCTTTTCCATTTAACTGTTTTGTTCACCTTGTTTTTGCCCCATCTGTCACTGCTGCCTCAGCCATCTGCCATATTGAACAACTGCACTGAGTGTTTTTAGCAAAGGTCCCTGGAAAAGCTCATTCTCCATGGGTGTTCTGAAAGGCTTTGGGAGAAGCTCTAATACCCTTTGGTTCCCTTTACTGGCTGCTGGACTGCTGATATTTACCAGAACTGTGGGAATGTTAGTTTTCCATGCTTCTGTAGAAATGGTGAGAGGGGGATGGTAAAAGTGCAAGTTAAAGTTTAGCGAAATTCATTTATTGCTCTTATAAATATTCTGCTTTTTTTAAATAACTGCTCACCCTGATCATTGCAAGCTTTTCATTAGTTTCCAAAGTTCTGAAAAGGACTTTTTTAAAAATGCTTTTGCTCTTTTATTCACTGTTTTTATGGAAGAGAGGATTTTCAGAGATTCTTACTTCACCATTTACGCAGATATCACTTGTATTTCTTGATATTTTAATAATCCCATTGATCCTGATACATCAACGAAAATATTGAAACAAATTTTTTTCAACTTTTATTTTAAGTTCCAGGGTACATGTGCAGGTTGTGCAGGTTTGTTACATGCATAAATTTGTGCTATGGTGGTTTGGTTCCCCCGACAGGCCCCAGTGTGTGTTGTTCCCCTTCATGTGTCCCATGTGTCCATGTGTTCACATCATTCAGCTCCCACTTATAAGTGAGAACATGTGGTGTTTCGTTTTCTGTTCCTGTGTTAGTTTGCTGAGGATAACAGCTTCCGGCTCCATTCATGGAATCTATTTTTAAAATAGGAACACTTATGCAAATTTTTAATCTTTTAAATACAACTGATATTGTTGAAAGAGTCAGATGAAAAACAAATATGGAGTAGATCTACCTATAAGATTTTGCTTACTAAAATAAATGAAATATCTGCCATTTGTTAAACAATGACGATGAACCATGAATAGTTATTCTATTAATTCTCATTTATGAATTTATTAAGTTCTCATAAAAGCCAAATGAAGTAATTACTATTATTTACCCAGTTTTGTAGATGAGAAAACTGAGGCAAAGGTTGGTAATTACCACCGCTGAGCTTAGATAGCAAGCAGATGAGCCAGGATTTCAAACGATGTCATCTGTCTCTGAAAACCAAGTTCTTATTCAGTGCCTACTTATAGTGTGGTAGCTTCTTTGATAAACCATGATATGAAGACATTCTAGTATTTTCTTATACATTATTGAAACTGAAATTGCTAAGCACACTGGCTTTTAAAAGAGGTTTGAAAATGTTTCTTCATTTTCCTATGAAATGCCTAGCAATCATTTGAATTTTGTACTTCTTTAAAGATTGTATCTCTTCCTATTTCTTTTAAATAGATTTTAAGATGTTGTCTTTATTATTAATGTCCTGAAATTTTATTAATATAGCGTTAGGTGTGAAACCTTTACTCATTTCTGTTCACCATTTGACAGGTCATTTCCTCAGGTCTAGGAACTTTCTGTTAGCAGTTATTTTAGAATTATCTCCCTAGTCTCTTTCATAGTGAGACTTCTGTTATATAGAAGTTAGAATTTCCTAATCTACCTTTATTACTTAATTTTTTAATATCATCTGATTCTTATATTCACTTATCATTGTAATGAGTTTGTTGAAAAATCATCATGATTTATTCAAGAAGTCTATGTAACAGCTTTCATCCTCTGCTCATCTGTGTATTGTATGTGTAATTATCTGTTTGTTCATTCATTTGCTTCAAAGAATGATCTACATTCCCAAGCTCTTAATTTAGTTGAGATCCATAAACCAATGGAAGTCAACCATGTTCTTGCCTTAATTATGTGATAGCCTGTTTTATAATTTTGAATTTAAGCATTATATTTAATTTTAAAATTTGTCATGATTGCTCCAATCTATTTAATCATATTTCAGTGTTTTCAATAATTGAGTTCATTGGCTTTTTTATGATGTTACTTTCCCCATTTATTTGATTTTATACAATCAGTTTCATATTACAATTTCTTCTTAGACATTGCTATTTCTATTTGGAAATCCGGCTTCTGAGAAGAGGCAGAATCATCGTATTGTAATTTTTTGTGGCACTATTTACAGCAAAAGCAGGAAATGAGCAGAATCTGCCTTTTTTGTGTGGTATTACAGTGGCTACTTTTCTGAGGGTAGTGCTGTTTTCCTCTTAGGTTTTTCTTTGTCTATGATAAAACTGACATTTGTGTTTTAAAAGTAGAGGTCACTTATTGTTGGGAGACAATTCTCCATGAATCTCTCACTTTCTACACAACTAAGCATTAACAGCTCATTTGCTCCATGACTATCTTTTCAAGAAGGTTTGAAAAAGCAGACAACCCTGTGAAGATGGATAAATAACTCCTCCTGGAGAAAATTAATTTACACTCCTAGGCAGTAAACACCAGACATACTCTGCACTTGATACATCCCAGGGCACTAAAGATAGAAAAACCGCTTGTCCCTCCTTGGGGAGATTTGCTTACAACTCAGGTTCTCAGAGAATCATAATGTCTTTCTCCAGAGAGAAAAAGTCCCACGTTTGTCAGCAAGACTGGTATGAGACCAGTTACTCTGTTTCTGAGTTCCTCTCTGTAAATATTTCTATTGTATATGCAGTCAATACCTGACACTCATTGAGCCACCTCAGGGAATTGGGGCTAAGGAAATGAGCACCAGTATACTACTATTTCTTCAATAGTTATCTAGATCTATTTAAACTCAATGTCTTAACAGCTGAACAATGAGAGTGTGGCAAGCCAAAATAATAGTTTCCACAATGCTGATGCTTAGGAACTGCTTAACCCCTTTATTTTGTAATGTCTCTTCCACTTGGATATTTCTGATGTTTCTTCATTATTAGATTCACGTTATACATTTTTGGTAGGAATATAATAAAAGTAATATTGTATCATTTTCAGAGTACCATATTAGGAGGCCTACAATGTTGATTGGTACCATTTTTGGCGATGTTAACATTGATCACTTGAGAAAGATGGTGTCTGACATATGTCACTGCTTTAAGATTACTCCTTTTTTTCTTGTTTTAGTAAGTAACTAAAATAAAGTAAGCAATATGTGGGAAGAAGTTTTGGATGAATGTAAATATCCTTTTCCTTACTAGATTTTGCATCCATTGATTATTCCTGCAAGAGTCACTTATCACTATAATGACAGAAAAATAGTGATTCACTATCATAATAGCTTTTTTATGTTCATAAATGAGCATCCTACTGTATGGAAGAAAGATGCTTATTTTTTATGTATGTATGTGGATGTATATAGATATACAGATATAGATACAGAGAGAGAGGCTTTATGAATTCTTACTTTATTTAATGATGCATAAGCGGATGCTATAATTATTTCAGTATCCTAAATTTAGCCGGTAGGACCTTCTTGCACTCTTTTCACATGTTCCCCTTTTGTTAATTATTTTGTTTTCATTTTGCTTTGTTTTAGAGATACATATAGCAAATGAATTTCCAGGTTCTGCCCTAACTCTAGAATTATCATTTCCCCCAAGGCATTCTAGCTCCTTTAGGTCAACAATGGCATTTAGAAATCAGTACGTATGTGCTAAGGTTTGCACATTGCTACTGACATGTCATTGCTTATAGATCACTTCAACAGATAGAAACATTAGAAATAAGTTATAGAATATCAAGGGATTTGCCTCAAAATAGCATACTTGGGAAAAAAGAGAATTTGATAGAGCTAAACATAGAATAAAATTGAACATGATCGTTGAAGCAAGTTGGTCAATACCTAAGGTTCATTCCACTTTTTCTACTATTGTATGTTTTAAAAACATTAATAAAAAAGTATTAAGTCAACAACAACAACAACAACAACACACAGACAAATTTAAAAATCTGATTTTCTCACATTAATGTTCTTTAACGGGAAAGCTATTCAAACAAATTTGTAAGTAGTATTTAGTTATAATACTAAAAGTGAAAAATACAAAATAGCAAGATTTTATTGTAAGTGATTTTATCTAATGTAATTAATTTCCTTTTTTAATTTAAATGTTCCATAATTTCTTGTAGTGAGTTAACACCAAATATATTATGTCACATTTAATATTTTAAACTGTCCTTTGTGCATATATATATATATATATATATATTTTTTGAGACGCAGTTTCGCTCTTGTTACCCAGGCTGGAGTGCAATGGCGCGGTCTCGGCTCATCGCAACCTCCGCCTCCTGGGTTCAGGCAATTCTCCTGCCTCAGCCTCCTGAGTAGCTGGGATTACAGGCATGCGCCACCATGCCCAGCTAATGTTTTGTATTTTTAGTAGAGACGGGGTTTCACCATGTTGACCAGGATGGTCTCAATCTCTTGACCTCGTGATCTACCCGCCTCGGCCTCCCAAAGTGCTGGGATTACAGGCCTGAGCCACCGCACCCGGCCGCATAATTTAATTGGTGCCTAAATTCTGGATTATATATAAAACTCCCTAAACTTATCACAAAAAATTCATCTTCCGTTTTTCTCTATCTGCATTTGGGACCTGCCACTAATCACCAAGCAACTACCTTTCTTTATCTTTACATTGCTTTTTAAGCTTATTCCATGATACTTAAGATACAAACATCACCCCTCATTCTTAAGAGTCTTATGTGTGGCTAAGGCACTCTGATTTTTGTTTCATCTTAATTTCTGACTATCTCACTGACTGCTCACTGGCTTATATATCCAGCACACTTTCCCTACAGTAAGAATCACTCTTCTCAACTCTATTTATATATATATATGGCATATTTAGAAGACCCCATCATCTCAGCCTGAAATCTCCCGAAACTGATAAGCAACTTCAGCAAAGTCTCAGAATACAAAAGCAATGTAAAAAAAATCAAAAGCATTCCTATACACCAATAACAGACTTAAAGAGAGCCAAATCAAGAATGAACTGCCATTCACAATTGCTACAAAGAGAATAAAATACCTAGGAATACAAATAACAAAGAACTTAAAGGACATCTTCAAGGAGAACTACAAACCACTGCTCAACGAAATAAGACAGGACACAAACAGATGGAGAAACATTCCATGCTCATGGTTAAGAAGAATCAATATCGTGACAATGGCCATACTACCCAAAGTAATTTACAGATTCAATGCTATCCCCATCAAGCTACCAATGACCTTCTTCACAGAACTGGAAAAAACCATCTTAAACTTCATATGGAACCAAAAGAGAGCCTGCATAGCCAAGTCAATTATAAGCAAAAAGAACAAAGCTGGAGGCATCATAGTACTTGACTTCAAACTATACTACAAGGCTAAAGTAATCAAAACAGCATGGTAATCGTACCAAAACAGAGATATAGACCAATGGAACAGAACAGAGGCCTCAGAGGCAATG
>NW_016107428.1:5077689-5088181 GCF_001604975.1 Cebus imitator
AATGAGGCCAAGAAACATATGAAAAAATGCTCATCATCACTGGTCATTAGAGAAATGAAAATCAAAACTACATAGAGATACCATCTCATGCCTGTTAGAATGGTGATCATTAAAATATCTGGAGACAGCAGATGCTGCAGAGGATGTGGAGAAATAGGAACACTTTTACACTGTTGGTGGGAGGCAGATTAGTTCAACCATTGTGGAAGACAGTGTGGCAATTCCTCAGTGACCTAGAAATAGAAATTCCATTTCTCCAAGCAATCCCATTACTGGGTATATATCCGAAGGATTATGAATCGTTCTACTATAAGGACACATGCACACGAATGTTCATTGCAGCACTGTTTACAATAGCAAAGACCTGGAACCAACCCAAATGCCCATCGATGATAGACTGGACAGGGAAAATGTGTCACATATCCACCATGGAATACTATGCAGCCATAAAAAATGATGAGTTCATGTCCTTTCTAGGGACATGGATGTGGCTGGAAACCATCATTCTCGGCAAACTGACACAGGAACAGAAAATCAAACACCGCAGAAAATCAAACACTCAGAGGCGGGTGTTGAACAATGAGAACACATGGCACAGAGAGGGGAGCATCACACACTGGGGTCTCTCAGGGGGAAATAAGGGAGGGACAGTGGTGGGTGGGGAGTTGGGGAGAGATAACATAGAGAGAAATGCCAGATATAGGTGATGGGGAGGAAGGCAGTAAATCACACTGCCATGTGTGTACCTATGCAACAATCTTGCATGTTCTTCACATGTACCCCCAAACCTAAAATGCAATAAAATCGGGTGCGGTGGCTCAAGCCTGTAATCCCAGCACTTTGGGAGGCCGAGGCGGGTGGATCACGAGGTCAAGAGATCGAGACCATCCTGGTCAACATGGTGAAACCCCGTCTCTACTAAAAATACAAAAAATTAGCTGGGCATGGTGGCGCATGCCTGTAATCCCAGCTACTCAGGAGGCTGAGGCAGGAGAATTGCCTGAACCCAGGAGGCGGAGGTTGTGGTGAGCCGAGATCACGCCATTGCACTCCAGCCTGGGTAACAAGAGCGAAACTCCGTCCCAAAAAATAAAATAAAATAAAAATAAAATAAAATAAAAATAAAGAATACTAGCAAACTGATCTAATTAACTCAGCCTTAGTTAAATATATAAAATTTTGTTGGATGTTGGGGAACTATGCTTGGCAATGCTCTCTAAAACCGAATAGTTTGACTGGACATGGCAGCTCATGCTTGGATTATCAGCACTTGAGAGGCCCTAGCATTTGGATTTCTTGAGCTCAGAAGTTCAAGACTTGCTTAGGGAATATACCAAGATCTTGTTTCTACTAAAAATAAAAAATAAAAACTAATAGTTTGATTAAATTGCTTTGTGCTAAAACAAAACAATTCTAGGAGTACCAAAAAAAATATATCTGCTTATGCTTTTCAAGCAACATTATGTTGTGGGTCAATTTATATGTCTAATTTCTCTTTCTAAAACCTTTGTTTTACTAAAACTTATAAACACATTATATTCTATTTAATTGTATTCACTATTAATGGGCAGTTAGTTTTTTCTCAATTTTTATAAGCACTTTAGAGTAAAAATATTGCTGGAAATTTAAAATTAAGATATACAAATCCTAGAAGTTTTCATTTGGTTTAAGGATAGACTTATCGGTCATTCCCATTATCACGCTCTGATATGACTACTGGAAAATAATCAGAATTAGATATTATTTTTAAAATATATTAATTTTCTTAATGCAGCCACATATGGTTAAAATAAACATTTGTTGGATGAACAATCCACATGTTGAATGATATTTTTCTATAAAATACTATACTCTTAAATCGCTAAAAAAAAAAAAGATTGTTGGTCCAATCAAGTAGGCTTTATCACTGGGATGCAAGGTTGGTTCAACACAACACAAATCAATAAACATGAGTCATCACATAAACAGAACCAAAGACAAAAACTACATGATTATCTCAATAGAAGCAGAAAAGGCTTTTGATAACATTCAGCATTCCTTCAGGTTAAGAACTCTCAATACACTAGGTATTGAAGGCACATACCTCAAAATAATAAGAGCCATCTGTGACAAACCCATAGCCAACATGATACTGAATGGCAAAAGCTGGAAACATCCCCCTTGAAAACCAGCACAAGGATGCCCTCTATTATCGCCTTTATTCAACATAATATTGAAAGTCCTGGTGAGGAAAATCAGGCAAGAGAGAAAAAATAAAGGGCATCCAAATAGAAAGAAAGGAAGTCAAACTATCCCTGTTTGCAGGTGACATAATTCTATATCTAGAAAACCTCATAGACTCAGCCCTAAAGCTTTTTAAGCTGATAAGCAACTTTAGTGAAATCTTAGGATACAAAATCAATGTGAAAAAATTACTGACATTCCTATACACCATGATAGTCAATTCCTAACATTCCTATACACCATAATAGTCAAGCTAAGAGCTAAATCATAACTGTGAACTTAATCCCATTCACAGCTGCCACAAAAGAATCAAATACCTAGAAATACAGCCAACCAGGGAGGTGAAAGATTTCCAAAAGGAAAACTACAAAACCCTGCTCAAATAAACAAGAAATAACACAAACAAACGAAAAATCTTTCCATCCTCATGTGTAGGAAGAATCAATATTGTTAAAATGTCCACATTGCCCAAAGCCATTCATAATTTCAATGCCATTTCCATTGAACTACCAATGAGATTCTTCACAGCACTAGAAAAAAAAAAACTACTTTAGAATTCATTTGGAACCCAAAAAGAGCTCAAATAGCCTAGGCAATCCTAAGCAAAAAGAACAAAGCTGGAGGCATCATGCTTATCAGACTTCAAAATATACTACAATCCTACATTAATCAAAACAGCATGATGGTGGTACAGGAATAGATATACAGACCAATGGAACAGAATAGAGAACCCAGAAATAAGGCTGCACACCTACAACTGTCTGATCTTCAACAAACCTAACAAAAACAAGTAATGGAGAAAGGATGCCCTATTGAATAAATGGTGCTGGGATAACTGGCTAATCATATGCAGAAAACTGAAACTGGACCTCTTCCATATACTGTCCACAAAAGCCAACTCAAGATAAACTAAAGGTTTAAATGTAAAACCCAAAGCTATAAAGACCCTAGAAGAAAGCCTAGGCAATACCATTTAAGACACAGGCATAGGCAAAGATTTCATGATGAAGACAACAAAAGACAAATGGAATCTAATCAACCTAAAAACCTGGAGAGCAAAATAAACTATCAACAGAACAGAGTAAGCAGACGACCTACCAAATGGAAATAATTTTTTTTTTTACAAACTATGCACCTGACAATGGTCTAATATCTGGCATCTGTAAGAAGCTTAAACAAATCTACAAGAAACAAATAACTCCATTAAAAAGTTATCAAAGGACATGAACAAATGCTTCAAAAGAAGACCTACATGTGGCCAACAATTATATGAAGAAATCAAAGCTCAACGTCTCGGATCATTAGAGAAATGCCTATCAAAACCACAATGAGATACCATCTCACACCAGTCAGAATAGCTATTATTAAAAAGTAAAAAACCAAAACAAAACAAAAACAACAATCATGGATGCTGGCAAGGTTGTGGAGAAAAGGGATTTCTTATATGTTGTTGGTAGGAGTATAAATTTGTTCAACCATTGTGGAAGACAGTGTGGTGATTCCTCAAAGACCTAGAGACTGAACACAATTCGACCCAGAAATCTCATTACTCGGTATATACCCAAAGGGATATAACTCTTGCTACTATAAAGACACATGCATGTGTTCATAGCAGTACTATTCACAATAACAAAGACATGAAATCAACCTAACTGCCCATCAATGATAGACTGGATTAAAAAGTGTGGTACATATACACTATGGAATGCTATGCAGCCATAAAAAATAACAAGATCATGTCCTTTGCAGGGACATAGATAGAGCTAGAGGCCATTATTCTTAGCAAACTAATGCAGGAACAGAAAAACAAGTAACACATCTTCTCACTTATAAGCGGGAGACAAATGATGAGAACCCATGAACACATAGAGAAGAACAACACACACTAGGGCCTATCTGAGGATGGGGGTTGGGAAGAGGGTGGGAATCAGGAAAAACAATAAATAGGTTATTTTAATAGACATAATACCTGGGTGATCAAATAATCTACCCAAAAAACCTCCATGACACAAGTTTGCCTATGTAACAAACCTGCACATACACCCTGAAGTTAAAGTAAAAGTAAAAAAAAAAAAAAAAAAAAAAAAAAAAAAAAAAAAAAAGACCGTTGACCTACAGTTAAGAAGCATTTGCAAATAGCAGAAGCCCATTTGCAGTTCACTGGAGTATGCTCAAATACACATTTTCTTTATGCCATATGCAACACAAATATTATATTTGTTGCCTAATTGAGAAACATGTAAAAATCACTGAGTGTGAATAAGAACATCATATGACTTAATGAGCGTAGAAAATAAGTAATTCTACAACTACAGAAAGTGTTGGTTTTTGAGGTCTTTTAGGCTTTACAAGTTATGATAATTTCTTTCATAATTCTGAGGTCTGTATTTTTATACTCTGTTTTTCTAAGTATATATTTTTTACTGGCTTGTTGGAGGGCAGGGCTCCCCTGAGTCTGTTTCTTATTTCTCCCAGAGAGTAAATTAAATATGTTGTATAGTATAATCACATAAAAACAACTTCATAACTCAAATCCAAGAAATTAACATCAAAATGAAAATAGAGTTCACACACACACACATACATACACACACATTACATTCCTACATATATACACAATATATAACAAGATGTACCTTTAAGATTACAGCATCATAATCTATATTATTAGATCATATATATATGATTACACATATACATATGTGTGTGTACATGTAATAGATACATACTATATATACGTGTGCACACGTGTGTGTGTGTGTGTGTGTGTGTGTGTGTGTGACACATGACACAAAGCCCAGTTTGGTTTGAATGAGTTTTTATATAATTCTTTTTTTTTTTTTTTGAGACGGAGTTTTGCTCTTGTTACCCAAGCTGTAGTGCAATGGCCCGATCTCGGCTCACTGCAACCTCCGTCTCCTGGGTTCAAGCAGTTCTCCTGCCTCAGCCTCCCGAGTAGTTGGGACTACAGGCGCAAGCCACCATGCCCAGCTAATTTTTGTATTTTTAGTAGAGACGGGGTTTCACCATGTTGACCAGGATGGTCTTGATCTCTTGACCTCGTGATCCACCCGCCTAAGCCTCCCAAAGTGCTGGGATTATAGGCCTGAGCCACCGCACCTGGCCTTAATTCTTTTTCTAACTTTCTAAATGTTTTTGTTTATATGTTGCTTTACGTAGTGAAAATGTAAAACTTGTTAGGATATATGTTCTTATTTTATCATAATTTCTTCTTATTGGCTTTTTGTATATTACCACATGCTTCCTTATTACTTGACACCCCAGTTCATGAAGAATGGAGCTGCCTGTGAAGCAACATCTTGATAAAAAAGAAACCATCCAGCCAAGGCATATCCCTTAGCATCTGGCTTGGGAAAATAGAAGACATAGTCTAAGCATTTCTGCACATCTGTACGAAAGATAGTGGAGTTAGTATCATTTGTTTGTTTCCTTTTTACATTTAAAAAATAAAAGCTGATGCACTTGAAGCTTACAATAACGATGGCAAATATTCCAAAGGCTTTCATATGCAAAATATTTTAATTGTTGAAGAGCTAGAATGAATTTTGGCTTACTTGCATTAACATTGCTCTTCTTGGGACTTTTGCTTCATTTTTCACAAAGTTCACATTATTAGTGCTTTGACAACGTTTGCATAAGATTTCTCTTTTTTTGATCCCCTGAACAGTAGACAAACAAAAAACCAGGCTCAAGCTGAAATTGAATTTCATAATTAGTCTTCAGGCTATAGGAATGTTCTTAGAAGTTTTACATAATGACTGATAAATCAGCAAATCAAGTCTATTCTGTTTTGAAGTGTCAGGCTTTTAAATTCTTAGGAAATTGTCTGGTAATATGAAACCTAAAGAAATATGAGGATATAATTAAAACAGCACATCTGCCAGCAAAAAAAAAATATTTCCAATATTTATTGTAGCATCAATTACTAGCAACTTAAATGCTAGTGATCTCTAGTATTTGTTTCTCTTCTTTTCCAGGGAGTTAAAACTAAATAACTTTCCAGCCTTATTTATAATTTTATACATATTGTATTAGCCATGAGACATATTTCTGGCTAATACAAGGTAAGCTGAAATATGTAGGCAACACAAAGGCATAGTCCATTAAAAGAAAAAATCCTATGTAATTTTAACTCTATCTTTCCCTATCTCCCTCAAAGAGAGAGGGACCAATAGGGGAATTCTGGGGCTGCAGGGCATGACAAAGCACCAGGTGGAAGGTGTCACAGATTCTGCGTTTCCTTGCATATTACTGAGTAAAAAATAAATGTATATATTAAACCCACTTAGATTTTGGGTTTGATAGCAACTATCCTATTGATAGCAATTATCTAGACTCCATTTCTATAATTATTTTAGCTACTCTTGGCTCTTTAAATGTTCATAAAAATTTGGAATCAGTTGGTAAATTACCACACACACATATACATGTGCATACACACACAGGAAACAGCTTATAGAATTAAGATTTCAAGTGTGTTGACTCTATTTACAGGTTAATTAGAGGATAATTTACAACATCACATTATTTATACTTCCAACTTAAGGCCATCAGATATCCCTTAGTTAACTTGAATTTATTTTGTTTACCAATAATGCATTGTAGTTTTCTATGTTGGTGTGTTATATATCTTTTTAATAGATATATTCTACATATGTGATGATTTTGATATTCCCAAATGATATTTTTTTGAAATTTCATTCTCTTTTTTATCACTAATGTATAGAAAACTCAATATTATTTTCATTTTTAATTTTTTGAGATATAACAACATATATAGCAAAGTGCAGTAATCTTAAAGATACAACTTGCTATATATTGTGTATATATGTGGGAATGTAATCAGCAGCACAGAGTCAAAATAAAGAACAATTCCAGAAGCTAGGGAGCTCTCATAAGCACTTTTCCAGTAAATAACCACTGCTGCATGAAGTAACCCTTATTCTAACTTCTACCATCTTATATTATACCATCTTATACTACCTACATAGTTTTTAAAATATGTAAGGGACAATGTACAGTCTGTACTCCTTGTTTCTTGTTTTTTGTGTTCAAAATCAAGTTTGAGAGTGATCCATAATATTGCCTGCAAAAATAGTTTGTTCATATTCATTGTTATGTTATACACAGTTACATGAACATATCTCAACTTGGTTATTCATTCTCTTGTTAATGAACATTTACAGAAGTTGTTTCCAGTTTTTGCCCACCCCCACAATCCTGGGCCCACCCTGCCCCCTGGAAAAAATATTTTTAAAGTAATAAGCATTCATTTGCCTTTGGGATATACCTAATAATAAAGTTGCTGCTTCATCAAAGATTCTTGTGTTCAGGTTTGGCAGGTGTCACAAAACAGGTTTTAATAGCATTTATGCCATTGTTCACTCCTTATAGCAATTGATGAGAGGCTTAGTGGCTCCACATTCTTACCCACATTTCATACTGGAAGGGTTTTTTAATTCTTTTTTTTTTTTTCACTTACCCATTTCAGTTGGTATGATATGGATTTGTGGTGAATTTAACTTGTATTTTCTTGTTGATTAATGACGCTGAGTACATGTGTATGTGCCTAGTGGTATTTGGATGTCCTCTTTCATGAAGTCTCAAGCTTAGGTAAAATTTGTGCTGATTTTTTAAGATTCTTTGTGGAAACTGGAGAGTGGATTTACCTTTTACTCCCTTATTAATGATTTCTGATGAATAGATACTTCAGTAAAGTCTGTTTTGTCAAATTTTCTTTCATAAATCTATATGTCTCCTTTAAAAAATTTTTTTTCTACCTCATAGTCATGAAGACAATCTCATGTTTTTTTCCAGGAAATATACTGTTTTAACTCCCACATGTATGTGTCTTATTCATCTTTAGTTCGTTTTTGTGTATGGTGTTTCATGGGGAACAAAGTATTTTTTCCCATGTAGATATATGAATTGATATGAATCATTTTTCAAAAGGCACCCCTTACCCACTAAATTACATTGGTGCCTTTACCTTAAACCAACTGACCACATATGTGTGTGTCTATCTGGAATCTTCTTTCCTTCTATTGGTGTATTTGTACATGTCTTTGTTGTTATCGTACTATCTTAATTATTGTAACTTAACAGAAACTCAGAGTTCTCATTATGCATGGCTTCAACTTTATTTTTCTTTAAAATAGTGTTCACTATGCTGGGTTTGAGTTTTGATAAATTTTTAGAGTCATCTTATAATTTTTTGCAAATAAAATCTTTGACGTTTTTATTGGTATTGCATTAAATCCATACATAAACATGAAATGCTCTGTCTTAACATTTAATCTTTCAATCCATAGTGTGGTCTATTTCTCTGTTTCTGTAGATCTTCTGAATTTATTTTTCTGTGTTGAGGTCCCTGAAGTCTGATGTTTCTGATGTTTCATAATATTGTTGTTTTCTAAATGGTATAATTTTACCTAGTTTATAAAAGCAAATGGCTTGTTTCACATTGAACTCACATCTGATGACCTTCCAATATTCACTCATTAACTCTAGGAGTTTATTAGTTATTATTTGCATAATGACAGAAGTGTTCCTTTCTTTTCAATCATTATATTACTGTTTATAGGGAATTTTATACCAGAAAGGATATCCAACACAATGTTGACAGAAATGGCCAATAATTATAGTCACCTTCCACATTACTCTAGTCTCCTTAGGAAGAGAGCATTCAGTATTTCACCATTAAATATTGTTTGCTGAAGACTATTTTGTAAATATTCATTGTTAGAATAAAAAAGAATATAACACACTTTTAAGTTTGCTAAGTTTTTTTTTTTTTTTTCAGAGAATCGTAAATGGGTCTCAATTTTATCAAGCTTTTTGCAACTCTGAGTGTGGTATACTCTTCTCTAAGCTCTTGAAATAAATGCTTATAAAATTGATATCATAAGCCTCAATAGATATAATATTAACAAATAATGATTGAATTGTGAATATTAAATGAACTTTCATAATAGGAATAAAGCCCAATTTGTCATTATAAATTATTCTTTTTACATATGACTGGTTTGTTAATATTTTATTTAGAGTTTTTCATCTATGATAATGAGGAGCTTTTAATTTTACTTTTTGCCACAACCAGTTTATGTTATTAAGATTATGCTGTGCTTATGAACTAGTTTAAAGTGTTTCTTCTTTTTCCATTATCTGGAATTTTTATGTAAGTTTAATATTGTCTCTCACATTTGGAAGAATTCAGTTGAGAAAACAACTGGATTGAAAGTTTTCTCCCTAGTGAAATTTTCAACTGCTGGTTAAATTTCTTTGATAGATACACAGCTATTGGGACTTTTTAACTCATTATTTGATTAGCTTCTGCTGATATTCCAAAAGCCAAGTTAATCTAAATTTTAAAGTTTAGTGGCATTATATTGTTCATAATATGCTTTTTGCTTTTTTTTCTTTTTTCAATATTTATACTAGTCACAGCCCTCTTTTTAATTTCCAACATCATTGGTAATTTGTTGTCTCTCAATCTCCCTCTCTCTTCTTTTACTGATTGATTTGTAGATTATTGTTTGTATTGTTCTAAAATTATCAAATTTGTTAATTTTTTCAAAACAGTAATTTTTCAAATTATCAATTTTCTTTTTTCTGTTTTTTTTTTTAAATTTACTCATTCTGCCATTTTATCATTTTATTTCTTCTATTTTCTCTGAGTGTGGTATACTATTCTCTAAGTTCTCGAAACAAATGCTTATATAATTGGTTATAACCCTTCTATTTACTGCATCCCAGCAGTTTTGATATGACATATTTTCCTTGTATACCATTCAAAATATTTCCTATTTCAATTATATTTTTATTTTTAATAAATTGGCTATTTAAAAATATAGTGCTTAATTTTCATATGTTGGGGCATTTTCTTATTATCGTTTATAAGTTGATATTTAGCTACATTTCATTGTGTTAGAAAAATTACATATATATTTGAAATGTGTTGATTTTGCTTTACAACACAACTTTTTTCAGTTATTATTCTATATATACTCTATAAAAAGTTGTCTTTCATAGTTGCCAGGCATAGTGTTTCATTTGGCAGTTAGACAAAATAATCTGCACCAAATGCTTATAATAGTTTATCCATATAACAAACCTGCACATACACTCCCATATCTAAAATAAAAGTTGAAATTTTAAAAAATAATAAATAAAATCACCAACTGGTATTTTACATTTGAAACAGAAAATTTGCATATTTATCTAAACCATGAAATCCTAAACAAATAGA
>NW_016107428.1:5088195-5139664 GCF_001604975.1 Cebus imitator
AAAAGTTAAAAGCAAAGAAACACACAAAAAAGACATGTAGACTAACGTAACAGAATAGAAAACTCAGAAATAAAGCCTTACACATACAATCATCTGATCTTAAACAAGACAGTGAAAGCAAGTAATAGTGTAGGAACTCTATTCAATAAATGGTTCTGGAATAACTGGGTAGTCATATGTCGAAGAATGAAACTAAACACTTACCTTTTACCATATACAAACATTAACTCAAGCTGGATTAAAATGTAAATGAAAGACCTCAAACAATAAAAATCCTAGAAGAAAATATTGAAAATGCCCTTCTCAACATTGGCCTTGGCAAATAATTTTTGGCTAAGTCCCCAAAAGCAATTGCAACAAAAACAAAGATTGAAAAATGGTACCTAATTAAACTAAAAAGCTTCTCCACAACAAAACAAACTATCAGTAGAGTAAACAGACAACCACAGAATGGGATAAAATAGTCACAAATAGAGGCCTAATATCCAGAATCTACAGAGAACTTAAACAAATCGATAAGCCAAAAATCAATAACTCCTTTAAAAATGGGCAAAGGACATGAACGGACTTCTCAGAAGACATACCAGTGGCCAAAACAACATAAAAAAATGTTCTACATCACTAATCATTAGATAAATGCAAATCTAAACTACAATGAGATACCATCTCACACAAGTTAGAATGGTTATTATCAAAAAGCAAAAAACAAACAAACAAACAAAAAACAGATGTTAGTAAAGCTGTAGAGAAAAAGGAATGCTTATACATTGTTTGTGGGAATGTAAATTAGCTGAGCCGCTGTGGACAGCAGTTTGGAAGTTTTTCAATGAGTTTAAGATAGAATTACCATTCAACCCAGCAATCCTATTACTGGGTATATACCAAAAAGGAAAATATATCATTATATTGTAAAAACACACATACTCATATGTTCATCACAGCACGATTCACAATAGCAAAAACATAGAATCAACCTAGGTTTCCAGCAATGATAGATTAGATAAAGAAAATGTGGCACATATAAACCATGAAATACTATGCAGCCATATAAAGGAAGAAGTCATGTCCTTGGCAGCAACGTGGATGGATGGAGCAGGAGGATGTAATCCTAAATGAATTAATGCAGGAACAGAAAACTGATACTGCATGCTCTCATTATAAGTGGGAGCTAAACACTGAGCACACATGGACGTAAACAAGGAAACAACAGACACTGTGGACTACTAGAGGAGGAGGGTAAATAGAGGCCATAGTGTCCATAGGTACCCAAAACTACCTATTGGATAATATGGTCACTACATGGGTACAATATATGTATGTAAAAAACCTGCACAAGTACCCCTGTGTTGAAAAGTAAAGTTGAAACTAAAAAAAAAATACAAATAGCAAAATTAAAAGGAGAGAGGGAAAAAAAGAAAAAGACATGGATTCCCACTTTCACCACACTTATCACAGTACTGGAATTTTAGCTAGAACAATTAGGCTACAGAAAGATTAAAAGGGGCATCCAAATTGGAAGAGAGGGAGTCAAATTATCCTTCTTTGCAGGTGACATTATCATATATATAGAAACCTAAAATCTTCACCACTGGAAAATAATAGATCACATAGAAATAAATTTGTGTAGTTACAACCAACTGATTTTTGATAAAGGCACCAAGAACATACATTAAAGAAACAACAGTCCTTCAATAAATGGTGCTGCAAAACCAAATATTCATATGCAGAAGAATGATACTAAACTCTTATATTTCACCATATGCAACAATCTACTCAAAACTGAATATTCAAAATTGATAGGAAGAGTAAATTCTAGTGCTCTATAGCACTATAGGGTGACTACAGTTAACAATTTATTGTATATTGTCAAACAGCTAAAAGGGAGTATTTTGAAAGTTCTCAAAAGTTCTCAAAAAGATACAATTTTGAGGTAATAGATACACTAATTACCCCACTTGCTCATTACAAATTGTATACATGTATCAAAATATCATTCTGTATTCTTTAAATGTGTACAATTATCAAGCATCAACTAGTTGTTTTTTTTTTTTTTTTAATTTGGTTACATGAATGAGATATTTAGTGGAGATTTGTGAGAACCTGGTGCACCTATGACCCAGGCAGTATACACTGCACCATATTTGTTGTCTTTTATCCCTTGCCCCCCTGCCACCCTTCCCTCCAAGTCCTCAAAGTCAATTGTATTATTTTTATGCCTTTGTGTCCTCATAGCTTCACTCCCACATATCAGTGAGAATATACAATATTTCATTCTCCATTCCTGAGTTACTTCACTTAGAATAATAGTCTCTAATCTCATCCAGGTCATTGCAAATCCTGTTAATTCATTTTTTTATGGCTGAGTAACATCCATAGCGTGTATATATGCTAGAATTTCTTTATCCACTTGTTGATTGAGGGGTATTTTGGTTGGTTTCACGATTTTGTTATTGTGAATTTTCCTGCTATAAACACGCGTATGCAAGTGTCTATTTCGAATAATGACTTCTTTTCATCTGTGTTGATACACAGTAAATGGATTGCTGGATCAAACTTTTAGTTCTTTAAGGAATCTCCACGCTGTTTTCCATAGCAGTTGTACTAGTTTACATTCCCACCAGCAGTGTAGAAGTGTTCTCTGATCACCGCATCCGTGCCAACATTTACTGTTTTTTGATTCTTTGATTGTGGCCATTCTTACAGTAGTTAGGTGGTATCACATTTTTGATTTGCATTTCTCTGATTATTAATGATGTTGTAAGCATTTTTTCAAATGTTTGTTGGCCATCTCTATTATCTTGTTTTGAGAATTGTCTATTCGTGTCCTTAGCCCAATTTTGATGGGATTAATTTTTTTTTATTACTGATTTGTTTGAATTTGTTGCAGATTCTGGATATTAGACCTTTGTCATATGTGTAGATTGTGAATTTTTCCCCCACTCTGTGGGTTGTCTGTTTACCCTGCTGATTTTTCTTTATGCCATGCAAAAGCTCTTTAGCTTAATTAGCTACCAGCTATTTATTTTTGTTTTTATTGCAATTGTTTTTGGGTTTTTGGTCATGTTATCCTTGCCTAAGCCTATGTCTAGAAAGGTTTTTCCCATGTTATCTCTAGAATTTTTATGGCTTCAGTTCTTAGATTTAAGTCCTTAATCCATCTTGAGTTGATTTTTGTATAAGGTGAGAGAGGAGGATCCAGTTTCATTCTCCTACATGTGGCTAGTCAGTTATCCCAGCACCATTTGTTGAAAAGGGTGTCCTTTCCCCACTTTAAGTTTTTGTTAAGCATCAACTAAAAATTTTTTTTTAAAATCCCCCACAAAAAATCTCATGAGGAAACTTTTGCATTAAAATATGACTTATGTTATTACAAATTTGAAAGTTTATTTGCTAAGACAGTTCTCTTTATATGTCATATTGTTTGTCTATAATAGGAAGACCTATGGATCAGGCACATTAAGGTTCATGTTTCAAGAATGTCTTTCCTTTTGGATAACAGTTTGTTATTGACTGATGTGTGTCCTCCTCAAATCCATATGTTGCAAACCTAACCCTCAGTGTGATTGTATTTGGAGATAAGGCCTGTAAGGAGGTAAAGTTATATGAGGTCATAGGGGGTAGGTTACTTATCTAACACGATGTCTTTACAAGAAGAGGAGAAACCAGAGATACCCAGAGACAGAGGAAAGGGATGTGAGAGGAGGATGCTACCTGAAAGCCAAAGAGAGAGGCCTCAGGAGAAACTAGTCTGCTTTGATTGTGAGCTACCAACCTCTAGAACTGTGAGAAATTAATTTCTGTTTTTTAAGCCACCTGGTATGTGATATCTTACTATGGTAGCCTAAGGAGGCTAATACAGCATAATATCATGGTTGTTATTAAAGAACAAAGAAAAAACTGGGCGTAGTGGTTCATGTCTATAATCCCAGCACTTTGGGAGGCTGAGGTGGGTGGATCAACTGAGGTCAAGTTTGAGACCAGCCTGGCCAAAATGGCAAAACCTTGTCTTTACTAAAAATACAAATATTAGCCTGGGCATGGTGATGGGCACCTGTAGTTCCAGCTACTCAGGAGGCTGAGGCAGAAGAATCACTTGAACCCGGAAGGTGGAGGTTGCAGTGAGCCAAGATCGTGCCACTGCGCTCCAGCCTGGGCAACAAGAGCTAAAGTCTTGTCAGGAAAGAAGAGAACATGTCCTCTTACTTTTGCACAAACAATTTTATTAAGATTTCCAAAATATGTTTTCTTTCTCTAAAAAGATCATAAAGTTGAAAAAAATTATTTGCATTGTTTAGACTATTTTTTTAATAAGTCATGAGTCCCAGAAAACTTTTCACACATGAATTCCAATTTTTCCATCATATCTTTGAATCTCTGCTCTAAAAGTAATCTAGTTATGCTTTCCAGTAGCAGAAAGAATGGCTCTTTCTTATGTTTTGAAGCACTGCATTTTAATGATTCCCGCATTTGACACATTTATCTCTGTGCATCAGCAATAGAACAGTGCACAGCCTAAACATAGCACTTGGCCATCACAGTATGTATAATCTTACAGAAATACATTTGCTATTAAAGGTGTTAGCAACTAATTCTGTGGAAGCAAGTGAAAAAATGTGCTATTTGGTCATCATTCCAAGAGGACTTTATTCAAATTCTGCTTCATTATTCTGTAACCCTTTTAATGCTTGCCATAAAGATTTATTATCATTTTTGACTTGGGGAAAAAATAAAGCTAGAAACAAATTGTGACTGTTAACTATGGTTATCAATAAAAATAATATTCATATATACAACAATCACACAGTATAAATGAGAAACATATATTTATAAACCAATAATATTTTGGGTCCTTTATTATTGCAACATAATATGGCTGATCATCGCTGTTATACCATGTTATACTGATATTTACCAAGAATTCCATATTCTAAACTCAATATGGTAAGTGTCTCTTTTCAGAGATCTGTTCTTTCTTCTCTACATCCTGAAAATTCCATCCACTCATAATATTATTTCTTTATAATATTGAAATTAACTAGTAATTTGGGAGGGATTGTAAGACTATGCAGCAACCTAGAATCATACTGGTCATAAGACATTCAAATACTTTCCAATGTTAGAAGCTTATCTTAGAATTTGGAGGCTAATCTTAGGAGACATGGATCATCTCTCATGGAGTATCCTCATCTTTATTATAATAGACACATATATGCTGTTTTAATTCTGAGCTCTCACTTAGTTTGGACTTTAGACATTCTATTATCTTTTAGTTTTTCAAATATATAGCCTTCCGCTTTATGTGCCATATATGTTTACATAGTACATTTTACAGATTTTCACCACTTTCTACATACCTTCACCTCCCATCAATGTTTACCAATTATTTCTAAATTTTCTCTTTATCTGTTTTCACACACAAAAAAAATGGCAGATAACAAAGTAATGTGTAGCATTGATTTTGTCTTATGTACAATGACTTTCAGGTTCTCTTCCAGGTCTTCTGGAATCTAAAATCCTGCATACCTCCCTTGGGCACTGCCTTCCTACTCTGTCACTTTCACCTGAATGTAGGTGAAACATTGCTATAATCAATAAGCATAGAAACACTATACTCTTTTCAATTAGGTCAGTCCTCTGACCACTGTGAAGCTATTATATTAACAAGTCTTAAATTAAACATTGTAAAAAGAGCTACCACATATTGAGAGTGTGATACATACCTGAAATTTGGCTGAGCCTTATATTATTTTACTTAAAACTCAAAATATTTGCATTAGGTTCTATTAATATGCCATATTGTATATAGAAAAATATGGCACCCAAAGAGTAAATAGCATGTCCAAAGTCATGTAAAACAGAATTAGGAGAGACAAGCTTACACTTGCTTGCTTCTGAGTTTATAACCTGTACCCTTACTCATTAATTTAGCCTGCCTCTCTCTCATAGTACTGACCCTATGTTAACATTCTTTCCTAATAGGTTATTCGGCTTCACATCCTAATTGAGTATTGGCTAGATCTCTTTGACATCCTCATATATATCAGAATTCCAGTGGTTAATAGAGTGTAAGCTCAAAAAAATAAATTACAACTAAAAATTTGTGCAGAATTTAGAGATGCCCTGAAAATAACTGGAAATATTCTGCCTGTCAGCAAACTGGGGCACAGAGTTGATTGAAGAATATTTTAATAGAGCTAAATTTATTCAGTGAATTTTGGTGATAAACAATTTAAACACACTGGATTTAGCAGCTTAAAATATTATTTTTACCTAGAATTTTAGATATTCTAGAAACTACATGTAAACAGATACAATTAAAAACAAAATAAATTTCACACTCGATAGCTTGACGTAACAAAGATTTACAAACTATTTCATTTCTTTGAGATCTGTATTTTAAATATTTACCATTACATGATTAAAACCTGTTACACACATGCACACACACACACACACACACACACACACACATCTATCTCCTAAAATACAGATAAACAAAAATGTAAAAATAACCTATAACAACACTGTGTAGAAATTTCAATTTGTATACCTGTATTGACATTTGTATTATTTAGATAATGGGTTGAACCTAAGCATAGTATTTTGTGGAATGATCTTTAAATACATTTCATTGTATTTCAGAAGCCTCCACATGCCTCTTTCTCATCATGACCCTCTTCATCCTTCCAGGAGTGATGTTACTAATGTAACATTTATGGCCTTTACTTCCCAATTGTTCTTAATTATTTTATTAGTATATAAACAAAATTTGGGCTTTGTTTAAATGTAATCAAATTGCATACATTCTATTGTTTCTGATCTCTCTCTCTCTCTCTCAACATAATGTCTGTAAGAGTCTTCCAGGTTTATGCTTATTTATGCAATATTTTATGTTCATGACTGTAGTTATAGCATTCCATATCAATATACCATTATTTGCTTATTCCTTCTACAGATATTAGGGTCATTTCCAGTCTTGATATGTTGGAAACAAATGCTATTGTTATGCCTTGCATGTTTATGGATACTCAAAAACTTTTATTCTTGTGGTATATATTTCCAAGTATGGAATTGTAAAACAATAGGATTTGCTTATCTGTTGCTTTACTAGATACTACTTAACATTTTCCTGTTGTAGATATTTCATTATTTATTGGCATTATATAAGAGTTTCATTGTTCCACATTTACCCATCATTTGTTCAGACTGCATAAATTCTAAAATCTCTTGCGTATACGATGGTATATCACTATGGTTTTAATTTGCATCTACCTGACTCCTAACAAGGTTGAGAACATTTTCATCTTACACATTTGAGCTCTCTTTCTTGCAAAGTGACTTTTTAGATTCTTTAATCATATCTTTTTTGTCTTTGCTTATTGATTAGTTAGTATGTTTCATGTATTCTGAATATAAGGTGTTTTTCTGTTGTATGAATTGCAAGTATATTTTCCATGGTATGATTTGCCTTTTTACTTCATCTGGTCTTGGTAAGAAAGGCAAGTAGGAATTGCAATGCAAAATGTTAAGGTTCATCTTTGCAAAAAAAAAAAAATTATTATACAAAAGCATAAAAATAAAGAAAAGTATTAAAAGCATAAACCCCATAAAATAAGAACATGTATTCATCTAACAATCTTAAAAATGATGCAGAAATAATAAATTTTGGATAGATTGTCTGCCATTTGTAACTAATCCATCATTTACAAATACTGAAGAAACACATTTTTAAAGCCAGGTTATAAAAATGATTTAAGTAGTTTGTCAGTTTGTGTCTCATGGGATGCTGGTAGGTACTCCACTATGTGTTATGCCAAATATGCCCTAATTTGTGTCTTTTTCATTAAAACGAAGCCTGAATTCCAAGTCATTTTTTCCCTTCAGAAATCTTTTTATAGTTACTTGGAATATAAAATATAAAATATAAAATATTTTCCCTTCAGAAATCTTTTTATAGTTACTTGGAATAAAAAATACCCTCAGCCATGTTTCCCAGAAGATGGGCAAAGATAAAACAATTCAAGCAACAAATAAATAATAATACTGGATTATAACCCAAGAAATAAAGTATCTATTGATTCACACTCGTACAAATGAAAAGGTGAACAAAAATTAAGTGGGGAGAAGAGACAAATCTATCTTATAGAACAATTCTAATTGA
Source organism: Cebus imitator (assembly GCF_001604975.1). NCBI lineage: Eukaryota > Metazoa > Chordata > Mammalia > Primates > Cebidae > Cebus > Cebus imitator. The sequence continues at coordinate 5,096,357 of NW_016107428.1, forward strand.
TTGATTGATTGATAGATAAATAGATTGTTCCCACTTCAGAAAGCAGAGTTACTTCTTCCTCCTTGAGTTAGGGGTATACTTAGTGATTCAATTCCAAAAATAGTATATGAAAAATAAAAAATACTGACTTTACAGTTAAGAAACTTGGAAGATAGCAGCATAACTAGTTGTTAAGGTAAATATTACCAGTGATTGGTCATGTTGATTTAATATGCCCCAGGATATGATACCATGAAAATGATACCTTATCTCCTTAGTATTCTTTCTCTAAATCCCATAACTTCAGACTAACCATGATAAAACATCAAACAGACCCCAATTTAAAGACATCCTACTAACTACCTGACTAGTGCTTGTCAAAGCTGTCAAGGTTATCAAAAACAAGAAAAACCTGATAAACTGTCACAGACAGAGAAGACAAAGAAGATATAAGGACAAAATGCAATGTGGTAGCCACGACTGAATAATAAACAGAAAATAAACATTAGCAGAAAAACCAATAGAATAAGAATAGAGCAAGTAGTTACTAGTATTGTGCCTATATTAATTGCTTAGTTTTGACAAAGATACTATGGCTATATATGACAACATTAGGGGAAGCACAGTGAAGGATATACAGCAATTCTACTATGTTTTCAAGTGTTCCATAAATCTAAAATTATCTCATAAGTTAAAGTTTATTTTAGAATTTTTTTAAGTAACTAGTATCATTAAACAGGTGATAAAGTGCTAAGACCATAACTAAAGTCACCATGTAACAAAAGCTGTCTGTGTTGTTAGAACATGTGTGCTAATACTTGGAGAGAAAGGTTTTGAGTTTGGATTAATATATGACTCAGAAGAGATGCAAATGATATTAAATTCTCTAGGACAACACAATACTTTGTGATCACAAGGTAGCTTATCCTCAGTGTCCATGTCTGATAATTTTACATCATTTATGAACCCATGCCATAGTCAAGAAGGAAAAAAAATCTTCCATGTTACTGGAGTTTTGGACAAGACAGAGAAGGATGAAAGAATGAACACTTCTGTAATGAATTAAGCTAGGACAAAGTTCAGCAGGGGGCACACAGACTTCAATAGTATAAAGGTCCCGTAGAGACTTCCTTAGTTCTCATCTTAAGTAAAGTTAATCATAAAGGAAAAGTCAACGGAGAGTACGCCTTGAGTTGGTGCCAAGATAGCGGCCTTTTTATTACTTGCTTTGACTACAGATCAGCAATTCCAGGACAGAATTGTATCACTAAAGGATTATGAAATGGGAATTGTCCTGAGGCCTCCCCAGAATATAGAACCCATCAGAAAGAAACTAAGAATCACAGGGATGACTTGAGGACCCACAATTTTGCTACCAGTCTGAGTGAAATGAAAATATGCCAGTCACATAGAACCAGGTGGTTCTCAGAAAATCTTGGAGTCATTCAGGGCATACTAACAAGATGATCAGAGAAACATCTGAGCCATGACACCAAAGATATCAAACACAAAGTAATTACTGTCCTTCAAAAATATGGATGTGCTCCAGAAGCAAAGTCCAACGTTCTGTGAAGCAGAAACACCCACAATATTTACTGGTTGCAAGAGATTATCTGTTTTTTGCAATGTATAGCAGCAAGAAAAGACTGTCTCTAGTGTTTTGAAACTGAGAGCTGCTTTAAAGGACACCTAAAAATACTACAGTCATGAGCCATTTAGGGTATTATAATATATAAGGGCATGTATTAGACACATAAGTGACAAAGTACTTTGTTTCCTTAGATTTTGGGACAACAAACCCAAAACAGCCACATGAGGACAGGTGCAGAGAAAGTGGCTAGCCATACCAATACTAAATCCTCATGCTATTTTCCATCTCAGGGAATCTCCAGAAATTAGAGCAGGTAAAAGCAAAATGACTGTTGTGTCAGTTTTGGCTGAAAGGGCTAGGAAATTACATCCCTAGATAGAGGCAGTCTGTCAGAGAGCAGAAGAATCCAATGGTAGAAAACATTTCAGAGAACTAAGAGGTTTGGGGAATGTCATCTAGGTTAATAATTTATAAGGTCTCAATTATTACTGTATTTCCAGAGATTCAAAGACAGATGCCAGCTCTCGGGCTCTGCAGAAGCTAAGGCTGATTTTTTTTTCAGAAACAGGATGAATTCTGCCTTGAGGCTAATAAGTGAGGGAGTCATTAGTGTAGTGAAAAAATCTCTGGGTTGACATAGTTTCCCATAGGCCAAGCTGTGAAATCCTCACTGTGATGACCCTGAGGTGTCTGCAGTGATATCACGCAAATACCTAGGCGGTGTGAAGACTCTGGCAGACAGTCTGTCTATAGGCTAAGTCCAGAAGAATCAGAAAGCACCAGTAAATGATCATTCATTGCTCCATCCTCTGGGAATAATATGACTGAGGGTAAAGATATTTCCAAGCAACTATAAAAAAATTTTTGAAGGGAAAAAATGTTGGGATTCGGGCTTTGTTTTGATAAAAAAGAGACAAATTAGGACATATTCAGCGTAGCACATAGTGGAGTAACTACCAATAGCTCATGAGATACAACCTGATAAACTGCTTAAATAATTTTTATACCTGTCTTTAAAAATGTTTTTCTTCGGTATTTGTAAATAATGGATTAATTACAAATGACAGACAATCTATCCAAAATCTATTATTTCTCCACCTTTGCTTTTAAACCTCTGATGTTTTTCAAATATTGAGCAGAGATAACTTTATTTCAGAAAATATGAACCTTGTGCCCTGCCTAGGTTCAAGAGGAAGCAGCCTGGAAGGTGAGACATTTCAGAATAGCTTGCTCAAGGTAATAGAATTTTAGAGAAAATTTTTTTTTTCTCTTTGATGAAACCATGAAATTTCTTTCATTTGAATTCAAGGTTCAAATGTTCAACACAATGTTAGGAGCATCCCCTTTTAAGCGCGAGGGATGTGGCAAGAAAATTCATGAGATGTCAACCACATTCCTTAAGTAGAACCACTGAATCAATTTGACACACCAGGAAATGCTAGCTTCCAAACTTTGTTAATTATGAAAATAAACTCTTGTTTATTTAAGCCTCTTTTTATTAAATATTGCAGAAGAAAATGTCTTAGGTAGGTGACAGATAGATGGCTGCATATAATGAACAAAGCTGTCAAAACAATTTTTAAAAGACATTTCTAATGTAAACTGAGTTTTCCAAATTCTAATTAGCCCATGGACACATAAGAGATTTCATTTAATTCATGATTAATAATTTTATGGTATTTAATTTTCAGGTGCATTGGGATAAAACTCACCCCTCACATGCACACACAGACATCTGAATGTATCAAGAGTATATTATTAAGTAATGATAAAATAAAATAAATCCGGCTGGGCGCGGTGGCTCAAGCCTGTAATCCCTGCACTTTGGGAGGCTGAGGCAGGTGGATCACGAGGTCAAGAGATCGAGACCATCCTGGCCAACATGGTGAAACCCCATCTCTGCTAAAAAATACAAAAATTAGCTGGGCGTGGTGGCACATGCCTGTAGTCCCAGCTACTCAGGAAGCTAAGGCAGAAGAATTGCTTGAACCCGAGAGGTGGAGATTACAGTGAGCCGAGATGGCATCACTGCACACTCCAGCCTGGCGCCTGGTGACAGAGTGAGACTCTGTCTCAAAAAATAAAAAAATAAATAAATAAAAATTAAATAAATCCACTCTGACTCTCTCTGAGCAAAATTGCAATTTAACTTAGCAGTTTTCTCCCACCACTAGGTAATGCTATATCTGTGGACCTAGGGCCACTGCTGATATTAAAACTACCAAATTCTTTATTGTATAGAAATAAAGAATTCCTCATTGTAATGTCTATAATATTCTGCAGAAGACTCAAAGCAGTACTTCTATGTGATGGCTTACCATGTTTCAGCGGTAAAGATATTTACTTTTCACTTATAAAAGTTTTGCTCTCATAGGAATACAACATAAATCCAAAGAGATTTCTTCTGACAACCTTGTGGCCCAGTGGTATAGTGTCTGACTCCAGAGAGATTTCTTCAGGAATCAATCCAAGAGATACAATCCAAAAGTGATTCATTCATAATTACTTCCTTTCAGAGACATATATCTTGTCTTACTAGCAATTCTTTGTGCTGGGTCATTTTTTTCCTGAGGAAACCTTAAAGTACCAATTAACCGCTTTTCATTAGTGTTGAGGTTTTGAGCCCAGAATCTGGCATGCTGAGATTTATTCTAAGATACATTGTACCCACCAAATTTCAGCTTCTTTTCCCCATCTTCCTAGTGATTTCCCATCTCATAAATCATCTAACTTCTTGATTAAACTTTTTTATTCCCTTTTGAGACAAAACTCTTTCTGTATCTGCCTTAGGGAATAGAACTCACTTTCTATATTATAGCTTGAATAAAATAATGTTTTTTCAGATCATATGGAGAATCTTGAAATATTAATTTCCATGTCTGACTCAGCATTACCAATTTCCACAAAATCACTGCCTCTCTCACTCCTAAACTAGAACAAATGCCAAATTAGGTCAACCTTGTTTCTCCAGGCTTGTGACTGTTATTACAAGCCTCCTATTGAGAAGTTCCTTCCCAGATTTCTAAATCTAAATCCCAAATCCAGTCACCCCAGATTTCTCCCCATATGCCTCATTGGCAAATCTATATAGGCTGACCAAGCAGTCACTGCAGGGCCTTATTTTACCTAATACTGCTATTACCAAATATCTTCGTATGTTTTGTTTGATTGCTTTCTTTTTTCATGTTTTACTTTGCTGGCTATATTGTGTATGTGCCACTTAAAGTACATTTCAGAAGTGGGCGATAATGAATTAAGACATAAAGATAAAATTTGTTAAAGAGAGCAAGCGTATTAATAGCAGAATTTGGACTACAATACATTCTGTTCTCAATTTGGTTAGCTTTCCTTTTAACTATACTTTTCTTAAACCTTCAATAAGGATCCCTTTTATCTTTAAAAATATTATTTTTTAATATTCATTTCATAAAATAAAAACAATAATTGTGTAATAACAATATTATTATTTAAAAAGTATTATTTTTTAAAATTATGTGATAATAGTAATAACAATTATTATTATTTTAGAGACCAAGTCTCACTATGTTGCTCTGGCTTGAGTGTGGTAGCTATTCACAGGCACAATTCCACTACAGATCAGCACAGGAGTTTTGATATGCTCTGTTCCCAACCTGGGCTATTTCAGCTCTCCTTCAGCAACCTGGTGGTCCATCACTCTCATGAGATAAACATATTGATGCTGAACTTAGTGTAGACACCCTGTCAGCCAAGTGCACTACAGCCCAGAATTATTGGTCTCAAGCAATACTTCCAACTCAACCTCCAGAGTAGATGGGACTATACACATGTGCCATCATGGCTAGCTTTAATAATAATTATTATTCTTTTAATGTGCCTGGAAAGGCAGAATTCTAATGTACCTGGGTGTGCATTCTGTGTAGAATCCCCTCCCCTTGAGGGTAGGCAGGACCTGTGCATATGATGAGATGGCCTTTCCTGTGATTAGGTTACCCTATATGACTAAGGTGAGGAAATTTTTTTAGATGTAATTAACATCCCAAATCAATTCATTTTGTGTTAATCAAAATGAAAATTACTGTCTGTGGGCCTAACTCAATCTGTTGAAAGTCTTTAGAACATGAACTAGACCCTTTTTGAAAAAAGAGATTCTCCTGCTGGCTTTGAAGTAAGTCGTGGGACTCTAGGATCAAAGAGCAGTTTGCAGTCAGCAAGGAAGTAGAGACTTCAGTCATACAAGTACAAGAACTGAATCCCGCCAACAACATGAATGAGTTTGGAAGGTGACTCTGAGCTTCAGCCCTGCCTACAATCACCTTGACTGTAACCTTGTGATACCCTAAGCAGGGAACCCAGATCAGCTGTGCCTGGACTATGGACCCATTGTAACTGTGAAATAAGAATTGTATTTTGTTTTAAGGCACTCAATCTGTGATGATTTGCTATAAAACAATAAAAAACAAATACAATACTCCTTTGAAAATATTCTACACATATTTCACTCAGAATCATATGCCTTATTGTAAATTCTTTAGAGAAGTAGAGGAAAACATCACCCTTAACTGTTTTTTTTATCTTTTAGAAGTTGCTGTAATTGTTCACTGATTTCATAATATCAACATTGCTCTCTGTCTCAAGTTGACTTTATTATAAACTATTAGTCTCACAATTTGTTGGTAATTCATCTTCGAATAGTGCTTTTATTTATTGTGTGCTACTCTCAAGAACTGGGAGGGGTATAGTATTTTACCTCACATATAAGCTAAGGAACTAGCCTTCCAAGGTCTTATAAATTCTGGCAGAGAACAGAGACTCTTGCTTAAGAGATAATGGATTTTATTATTCATGACATGGCAAGAAGGATGAGCTTTATGTTCACCTCAGTTACCCTTGATAGTCAAATTTCCAAAGCAAGATGCAGAGTGTTCTATGTGAATGGCGGGCACACTATGGATCTGTGCCCTAGTGGAAGAACTATCTGATATTAGATTAAGCTGTTAGAAAACTTGTTCAGTTCTCCTCTGGAGGCAGACCTTATCTTTATTATTTTTGAAGACCATAAACCTGCCTTCTGTTCCTAGGGAATATGCTATTTCTGTCTTCAAAAGATGTTTGCTCTACAAACATTCATAAAAAGATAGTGCTGAGCAAAAGTTGGAATAACTGTTCAAAAGAGGTGCAAAAATGTGATAGAACATGGAGAATTATTTCCCATTAGCTACTAAGTTCTGTATTTGCCTTTAAACATTTTTATTTTACAGTGAAATGAAAATCTTTAGTTCTTTTAGGGAAGCAATTGTATCTTTTGCATACATTATTCTGCTTCTTTGAAATGCAACCCAATAATTATAAAGTAATAAATTCATAACATTATGTAACTATATTTTAGGGAGAATCTTTCTCTTCTTTTGATATTCCCACCTTGGCTCAACAAGAATAGGGTACTGTTTCCTTCTCTATTGCTTCCTTCTCTGTTATTCGCTTACTCTATCTGAAGGATGTCTGAATTAGTAGACACAGAATCTGCTCTGTAGGGTTGATCAGACCCTGAAGCTACAGATATGTAATAATCTCTAGATTCTTGGCAGGGAGCAGAAGGTTTTTAGATTGAAACATGGTTCTGAACTAGTGGTTACTAGGAAAACCAGGTTGTGGTAGTTATCTGGCATTCACCAGGACGTCAATAGAGGCGACAGTTTGGAATCCTTTTCCTGCAGCACACAGGACACACAATAGTGCTTATCCCCAGAAAGCTTAGTGGAACCACCTCAGCTTTTTCCTGGGGAGCTCAATGGCATCTCAATGAAAATGGCTTCCCTTGACATCCAGTGTGTCTCACAGGTACCCCTGTGACTTCCCAGTGAATTGTGCAGGCACCTGAGAGTGTAGTTCCCTGCTTCCACCGCTGGCTCATAACACAATAGTACATTTTAAATATCCTCTATACCATGAACACTGTATCTTCAACAATATTATTTCGATGGTTGGGCGGGGGCTTTACTTTTTTTTTCCTCTGGGTGCTCTATCTCAATAGTACAAGCAGTATCTGTTCACTGTTTTCTATCAGTGAATGGGAGAGTTTAACAAGAAAAGGTGTTTGTAAGGACACATTAAGAAGCTATTGGAAGAAGTTTCTTTCCCCGTATGATTATATCTCCGTAGAGATACCCTGCCCTGAAAAGTAAATAGAAGCTTACTTTCAGATGGCTCATCCTCAACAGTTTTTTTTTTTTTTTTTTTTTTCAGTAAATGAAAAAGTTTAACAACAACAACAAAAGCACACACTCAGAAGAAGTGGCTGGAAGAAATTTCTTTTGCTGTATGTGTCTCTAGGCCTACAGAGAAATCCAGCCCTGAAAGGTAAATAGAAGCTTGCTTTCAGAACAACTTATCATTAACAGTTTTCTTTCAATAAAATGAAGGGCTTAATATTTTACAAGTTTAACATTCTTACAATATCCATTTTACTCAACTTATTCTTTATTCTTCAGAATTTTCTTTACCCATTAGTAATTAACAAGTTTCTTTATATTAAACTTCCTTTGTCCAAATTACTGTTCCTTCTTTCTCATCACTGATACAAAGTTCTATTCTTGATAAAGGGAGAGAATGGATTTCAGGCCTATTGCTAACCATTTTTAACTTGATAAATATATAATAACCCAAAATTTCAGGGACTAAACCAGAGATCTTCTCATTGTTGCATATATACATATATATATATATATATATATATATGTCCTGAAACATTTTTAAAATAAGTATTTCCAGCATATTTTCAACTTTCAAATATTTTTAAAAAAACTTTAGTTACAAACTTGACATAACCATTACCTATTTTAAAATTTTATGAACAAAATCTGCTTTAACTTACAGAAATATTACACTCGGCCTTATTATCCTTCTAAATACATTTTTTTTCCAACATCTTCATAGACATCCTAATATATTTTTGTGTATTATTGTATTTAATTGGTCATTGTATCACAGATATCTATAACAAAATAATTATCTGGGTTTAATTATAAGTTTTATTTTATTATCTACAACTCTAAGCTTCTGGTTGCTAAAATTTTATTCTAGATTGGGTTTTCATTACATATTATAAGTATATAATTGAATGAACTATATATTACCAGTTTTAACAAGTTGTTTTTAAACATATGTGGCAAAATCTTACCATAAATATAAATCTTAAAGAAATGAATCATAACCAAGCTTTTCTTCAGGTATTGGAGTGATATATACTGCTAAAAACTAATTTATGCAATAGCTTTTATATTACTTCTTAAGGAGAGAAACTGTTTTATTGTTTATAGAAATAGCAAGAAATCCAGTTGTCCCAAGATTTTTGATATGCATTAGTAGAATTCCTGAGAGGGCGCTGGTTTCAGAAACAAGAAGGCATTGGATGTAAAATATAACAATACTAAAAGTAATATGGTCGGGTGCAGTGGCTCACCCCTGTAATCCCAGCACTTGGGAAGACTAGGCAGGCAGATCACCTGAGGTCAGGAGTTCGAGACAATGCTGACCAACATGGTGAAACCTGTTTCTATTAAAAATACAAGATTAACAGGGCGTGTTGTCACATGCCCGTAATCCCAGCCACAGGGAAGGCCTCAGGGAGGCAGAGGTTGCAGAGAGCCAAGATTGTGCAAGTCTGGGTGACAGAGTGACATTCCATCTCAAAAACAACAGAAACAAAACAACAACTACAAAAAGAATATTTGTGTATATTTTGTGTATTTAGCATTTCTGTAAAAGCAAAAACAAACAAAAACAAAAAAACAAAAAAAACCAAACACCAGACGACAAGAAAATGAAACAAAATGAGACTAAATAAATTATAATTTGAGTCATTAAAATTTAGTTTCAAGAGAGTTTGTATTTTTATTCCTGCTTTATATAACAAGTACTATGCCAAATTTACTTAAATCATGACATTAACTTGTGAAGTTGGACAAATTCAACCAGAAAATGTTACAATTCCTCTAAGCATACAAAAAATTGTAACAAATTGTCATATATTTATTACATCCATTAGTGTCTACATCTAAAATAAATTAACTTCTTATGTTTTACAAAGTAATTACCTAGACAAAAAATATGCAGTAGTGATTATTTCTCATGTTGTCAAGTAACATGAGAAGCACTAGAATCCATAACATGAAAGTACTAATGAAGTATCTATTAATATTAATGTAGTCATTTGAGGAGAGAGCTTATAATAGAAGACTCACAGAACTTTTTCTCCTAGCTTAATTCCAATACACAAAAAGTACTTTTTAAAAAAAAGCATAAATAAATGGGAAAAAAAAAAGCATGTAAAATACAAATGAATTTTTGAGTATTTTGTAGTTTGTCTTTCTTCTTACAAATCAGTGTTCATTTTTGTTGAAAAACAATTAATCATTTGAGGGAGACTCATTTTATTCTTTTAGTTCAGTGAGTTGTAAATTCTACTCTTTCTTGATTTCATGCAATGGAGAAGTAAAAAGAATGACGTGCACCACCAATTTTATTAAGCATAAGAAAAAGCTAAGATTTGAACCAATTCAGAGATCACATCTACCCATATTCCCCTGGGTTAAGAAAGAAATGAAATGTGGATTTATGGTCTTCTAAATGGCTAACATGAAACATTAGCAGAACTAACTTTAAATCCATAACCAGGATTTTGTTAAACAGGAGATATATTTTTGCCCAAGTTTAACACATAACAAAATCTAATTCCCTCAAAAAGCATAATTTTATAACAAAATTTATTTAAGTAGAATCAGCCTAATGAATGCTGGCTACAAGAAAAGAAAAATAAATAAAGTAAGAAACAAACAAAAAAAAAATCTAATCTAGTCCTCTAGTCCAATGTTTTTTAATAGAAGAGTCAACTAAGGTCTAAGAAATTAAACGACTCTTCAAATAGTTCATACCAATCTATGTTAGACTCAACCAAGGACTCTGAATTCTCAATAAGAGCTTCAATCATTTAAATAATTCTTGTACATGAATTAAAAATATTAACCTAAATATCTGAGAAATAAGAATGTAAATGTGTATCTATCTTTGTTCAGGGATATGCTGAAGCCACCTTGTTCTGCCTTATAGGAGCTAATTTTAAACTTTTCAGAACTTTTTCAAGACAGTTTCTAAAAATAATCATTAAAAAATTAATTATACAAATTTACAATTAAATAAGTCACATAAAATGATAAATACTTAAAATTCATTATGTTTTAATCATGTTGCTACATTTTGCTATTATTTATGGTCTTAACACTATTATATCTTTTCTATCATTATAGTGAAATGCTATATAATGGCACACATCTTTCAACTTGGTATCCATTGCCATCATGTTGGTAGCCAAAACCTGGCCATGATGGAAGTATATTTCCATAGAAATCAATAAACACTGTAAATAAGGGCTTGATTTGTTGTTTTACTAATTGCCTAGACAAAGTATTTGAAAAAAATGATATTTCAGTTTAAACTTAAAAATGTGTCATGTCTATGACTGTCACAGTATGAATTGCCAAAAAAAGGATATATTCTTCATATTTCAAGAATGATTATCAGATTTAGAAAAGAAATTCTTCATATCATTAAAAAACAGGTAGAGTTTTAACATGTTTCCTCATCATCTCACTTTTATCTTATTCATGTAAAAGACAATATCAACCAATGTGAATGCTGGAAGTACACTCACTTGTCAATTATAACCACAGTTAGGCTATAAATAAAAAAGTTCAGTAACAATCAAGTAAATCATTCTCTGATAATAAATTGAACACATATACATTATGCTAAATAATATTGAATATTTTGCTATTTTTAAATTGCATGCCACACACATTTTACACCAGCAGAATTTATAGTGAACTTATGTAGATGTGGTTATGCATACATTTCTTCCATTTAACTATATCTATGTCATTTACATCTATATCTATTTAGCTTCCAATATCTTTAAAAAGGTAATCAGACAACAAATCTTTATACTTTTAAATGACGTTTAAATCCCCCACAAATTAATTTTATAAAGCATATTGTTCTTGTTTTCATTATGTTATACATTGACATTTTTCTCAAAAAAAGCAAAAATTGCCACAATGCATTTTATTCCCTTTAGTAAAGACCAAAAAAAAAAAAAAAAGTCTCTATTTGTCTTTGTCTTCTATATTAAAACCACTTCATTAATGCAAGTAATATTTACTTCACTTCCTCTGCCTCTGTCATCTTTATTTCACTTCTATTTCCATTATTTCTGAATTTTTCTTCATAAAAACCATAATATTCTGTCAAAATCATAAATATAATTTGGTAAATCCTTCCCCATCTTCTCTTTACAATAATGATGTCTCTTATTAGTTTAAAAGAAAACAAAATAAAGCTAACAAAAACACTTCTAACAAATTTCCATGACAGAATAAACCTGAGATTGGCAAAATTTTGGGTTAAAAGCCAGATAATAAATATTTCAGGCTTTACAGGCTATACAGTTTAATATCATAACTACTCAAGCCTGATGTTGTTGCATGAAAGCAGCCATAGACAATATAAAAATCAATTAGTGTGGTCTGTTCAAATACAACTTTATTTACAAAAAAAGCAATGGAACAGATTTGCTCTAGGGCCATAGATTGCTGACTCAAGTACTAGACCACTGTAATCTGGTTTAATAATTTAGCCATCTTCATCACCCAACAATTCTTTCCAAGTACACTAAGTACAAGAAATAATTTTGTTCAAATCAATCATTCACTTTTTCATTTCAGTTTTCTATGCTGTCTGCTTTATTCATTCCTATTACTTTATATGATACACTCACTGCTTTTTTTCTGCACCTGCAACCATTCCCCTCAAAGATAAGAGACTGAAAAACATGTAAAGTGTTTAATATGTTTCTGTCTTGGAATCTTGGTTGTTTAATCATTACTCCAGAAAAAATAATTAAGAAGGAGGATCAAACATGGGTTGAGGCAAAATAGTAACATCTGTTTGGAATACATTGGTTTTTTTTTTAGAAATCTTCGAGTCAGGCTGAGGTGTTTAGTAAGCAGCTACATGATCCTAAGATCAAGAGAACTATCTTAAATAGACTTGAGTATTATCGTGATGTAAATGCTAATAATCCCATGGGAGGCTGCAACATATAAAGAATTTAGAAGTCATCCCTTTCATTCTTAAAACAAGAAGAATCTAGACAAACTTAATGACTATTTTTAAAACCATCAGATAACTGAGGTCAGAAGTCTAACCACCACCCCAAAATCTGAAAAGACAGGTTGCTATGGGTTGAGTTTAACAAAAATATATGTTGAAAGTCTCACCCCCAGTACCTGACAATGTTACCTTATTTGGAAACAAACTCTTTACATAGTTAAGTTAAAATAAGGTAATTAGAGTGAGTCCTAATCCAGTAGTAGTGGTGTCCTAATGAAAAAAGGGATTTGGACATAGGGACAGACAGACATAAAAGAAAGACTATAAAAGACCCCAGGAGAGTGCCATCTACAAGCCAAGGAACAGCTAAGGCTACCAGAAACTAAGAGAGAGGCATAAAACAGATTCTCCCTCACCGACCCTCTGAAGGAAGCAATCTAACCATGGCAGTGAGCATGATCACCCAAGAAAATTACATAGAGTGATAAATGAGAAGCTGAAGGACAGGACTATATTTTCTTAAATGTAAAAAATGAATGACTGGTTAAAAATCATGACTGTTAAAATACGTAATACTTAAATAAAACCCATTCTTGTTCCAAGAAAGCAAGTTGATTTTGAAGTTTTCAGATTATTCTAAATAATTTGAAGTGTTTCACCAAGTTTAATTTTTATTTATTTATTTATTTTTGGAGACAGAGTCTCACTCAGTCACCCAGGCTGGAGTGTAGTAATGTGATCTCGGCTCACTGCAAACTCTGCCTCCTGGGTTCAAGCAGTTCTCCTGCCTCAGCCTCCTGGGTAGCTGAGATTGCAGATGCACACCACCATGCCTGGCTAAGCTTTGTATTTGTAGTAGAGATGGGGTTTCACCACATTGTCCAGTATTGTTTCAAACTCCTGATCTCAGGTGATCCACCCACCTCAGTCTCCCAAATTACTGGGATTACATGCATGAGCCACTGTGTCCAGCCTCTAAGTTTTAATTTAATGTAAACCTCAAATTACTTACAGAGAATACTTGGTTATTATTCAGGAGAAGTCAGAACTTGAAATCCTTTTACATTGTACCAAATTGGTCTCAGGTTTCTCACTGAAACTAATCTTTGCACTATGTCCTAAAGCCATATTACCAGATGAGCCAGAGAGGATAAACCCATTTAAATGTGAAACTTTGTAGAATTTATTTGCAGTAAGTTTGGGATTTTGGAATTTGAAGTATAGATGATCATATAGTTTGCTTCTTAGAGAAGTATCACTCATATCCTAGAATGTTGGAACTGTATAAACGAGATTACCAAATGATATCTAACTGAAGGATATATACAGATTTAAATTTGTTAGTCTTTGGAAAAGGAACAATTTCAATGCAAGATATTAAAAAAAAAGGAAAATGTTACTATTCCGGAAATTAACTTAAATTTAATATAGCGGATAACTAGGACTTGAAGAAAAATAAATAAATAAAATACAAATCCTCCCAAAATGTGTAACAAAATGAAAGAATGTGTAACAAACTATCACATAGCAGGAGCTCAGTAATTTTCTCCTGATTGATGTGAACATAGAAAAAAAGTTACTTCTTTGATACATAGTATTGCTAGAAATGAAATAAATAATTTGAATCAGATATTTTTATATCAAACATAATGATTCATGAACTAATGGTGATTATGAACCTAAAGCACTTGGTTGAGAAAAATTAACATTTTGTGACAGAACAAATACAATGGGTCTTTAAAAAAGCATCTGGCAAATATTACCCAAAAAATGTACTATTTATGCTCAGTCAAATAAGACTTTCAGTCAGAGAAACAGGCTCAAGATTTGCAAGGTCTATCAATGGTTCCACAGGTGAATCACAGGCTTGTAATGTGATACATTTCCATAGACGCTGGGTTAAAAAAACTTTTTTTAAAGAAGGTTAAAACTTACTAGACACTTGGCAAATACTTTAAGAGTTTTAAGTAAAAGAAGCCAGCACTGCTCCATGACATTTTTGGCTTTTAGAAAGCTTTACTGACTGGGCATACTTTCCTAGGAGAAAACAAAAGGAACAGGAATTATGTAATTTTGGCCACACTAATGAAATCTAAGCAAAAAGTAAAAATTAGCTGTAAGTAATGTATTTTTACAAATAAATTAGGAGGTTTCTTAAAGGAATTTCAGAGGAATGCATTTGTTCATTTAGTATAGCATATACATATATTTATTTCAGGTACTGTGATACATATTGGGGATATGATGAGAAAGAAAGAGCTAATTCCTACACTACCAAGTCTGAGAAGGTACAGAAAGCAAATAATAAATAAAACAAGTAAGCAATGCACATTTTGAGATGGGTTATTAAGAAAATAAATATCAGAAAGACTTACAGTGAAACAAAAGGTGAAAGTCTAGGGTGGACACTTAAAAAGAGAAAATATCTGAGAAGATGAAGGTTTCTTCTTTACTACTGCGCTTCTATCTATTGACTTTTCCATTTTCTCTGTATTCTAGAGTTGACCATTTACAGAACACATGCTTATACTAATCATCTAAAAATGGCATATAAAAATATCACTACCAGGTTGGGTAAAGGTCCGGGCCTCCACAAATGAACCCAAAGTATTTGTGCATGCTTATAAATATGATTCAATGGAGAGACACAGTGATAAATCAGGGTTTGAGTGGAAAGAAAGAATCATCTTGGAAGATAAGAGAGGATGGGATCTCTTGCAAATGTTGAGTGTCTTTTCTAAGAAGAGAGATTCTTCTGTATTTGTATCAGGAAAGAAGTAGTAAAATAAAGAGTTGGCTATCTAGTGATGATGGGTTGATAAGAAATCACAGGTCTGATTTTTCTTTAGAATTTCGCTATGGAATATGAAGTAAGAACACCAAGTGAGGGGAGGAGTGGGAACAAGGTGTTGATTGTGAGGTTGGAAAAGACAGAACACTTACCTGGGAGAGTAGAAAAGCAATACTTGCTAATGAAGCTCTTAGGCCTACTTAGCAGAGCTAAGACACTCATTTGAGGTTTAAAACGTGAAAGATAAACCAATGTTTTTGATTATAGGATTTTCTCCAGCTGTGTCTGTCTGCTCAATCCAAATATTTCAATTCAATCCCAAGCACATTGAACAAAAGTTTTCATTGCATTTTGTTTACTTAATTTTAGTTAGCATGTGAAACTTTGAATTGATAGAACATTTCTCACAAGCTTTGTTACCTAAAAGTTACATTTGAAAAAATAATTGCTATTTTATATTCTCCAAAACTTATCTTCCAACAAACTACTGTTTCTGATTGGGCTGAATGACAATATTTACCTTTCATAATGACGTGATTTGAGACCTTCAGAAAAGTTGCAAGAATAGTTCAGAAGTCAACCTTATAAGAACAAAAAAATAAAGCAACAATACAAAGGTACTGCATACAATAATTATAAAAACTAGACAGAGAAAAAATAAATCTCTTCAACTGGAAAGGCTATGAATTGCAAGCATGTGGCTTATTGGCTAAAGGTACTCTCCTGCTTTCACAGATACAGGCTTTGGAAACTGGCAATGGAAAATACAGTGATGGGGAAATCACAAACCCGGGGGACTTCATGTGCCAGAGATCAGAGCTCAAGACTGATAATACAATTGGAAACTTAAAACACATGTTCTAGTAGTGAGAAACCTACAGAATAATTAAATCCAAATTATAAGCACAAGCTTTCCAAGTCCTTAACTGTTAGCTAAACAATGCATGTGTGAAGCCGTGAGAAGGTACAACAAAAATAATTTGGAAAAAAAAGCATAAGAAGCAAAGATAAATCTACTCTTGATATTTAGAGCTACAGGGAAACAGGTTCATCAGTTTAATATCTTTTTGAACTGAGTGCATTCTCCAACTATGCAGAGCATGGGGATCTGAGCTGAAGGTGATAGGCTTGAAGTATCTTGGTATATATTTGAAAAATGGCATAGCAGCTGGAAATGAATGGGGAATCCCAAAAAGCCAGGTAATTAGAGAATGAATGACCCTAGCAACAGATAATGGCAAACTTAAATGAAAAACAGTACCTACAATTTAATATAAATTATAAAAAATATACTTATAATAAAATATGTGCAATTTTCATGTTAATTACTATGAATGGTTAATATTACAGAAACCTAAATAATTGAGGATATGCAGTGCTCATTAACTAGAAGATAATATTGTTAATATTTTCTAATTCTCTCCAAACTAATCTATACATTTAATACAAACTAATCAAAATCCTACAAACTTCTATTTAGAAATTTAGATGTTGATTTTTTTAAGTTCCATATGGAAAAATGAAAGACTTAGAATAAACAAATTAACTCTAAGAAAGAATACATTTAGTGAATTTGTACTACCTTATTATAAGGCTTACTATAAGTTATCACAATCAACACAGCCTGTAATTAAAATGAGAATAGATATATAGGCAAAGAATACTAAATAGAGAATCCAGAAATAGGCAAACATATATGCAGTAAAATTATTTTTACTTTATTTTATTATTTTTTGTTTGTTGTTTCTTTGTGGGTTTTTTGTTTGTTTGTTTGTTTGTTTTTTAGATGATGTCTTGCTCTACTACCCTGGATGGAGTGCAGTGGCATGGTCTCTGCTCACTGCAACCTCTGCCTCCCAGGTTCAAGCCATTCTCCTGCCTCAGCCTCCTAAGTAACTGGAATTACAGGCATACACCACCACGTATGGCCAATTGTTGTATTTTTAGTAGAGATGGGGTTTCATCATTTTGGCCAGGCTGGCCTCGAACTACTGACCTCCTCATCCACCAACCTCAGCTTCCCAAAGTGCTAGGATTAAAACTGTGAGCCACCATGCCCAGCCAAAATTATTTTTCATAACGGTGCAATGGTAATTCAATAGAGAAAAGACAGTCCAAATGGTGCTATAACAATCAAACATCCATATGAAAAAATTGAATCCCTTACTTCACAACATAGACGGAAATTAACTTGAAATGAAACATAACTGTACATTTCTGAGCCACTTCTACAAAGCTACTAGAAGAAGACATAGGCAAAAATCTTTGTAACCTACAGTCAAATACAAATTTCTTAGATAAGACAAAAAAGCATAAACATAAAAGAAAAAAAATGAAATAAACTTTATTAAAGCCTAAAGCCTGCTCTTCAAAAAACACTACTAAGAAAATAAAAAGATGAATCATACACTTGGAAGCAATATTTGCATACCACTTCTATGATAAAGAACTTTCATTCAAAATATACAAACAACTCTTAAAACTCAACAATAAAAAAACAAACATTCCAATTAATAAATGGCCAAAAGATTTGGCCAGACACTTTATCAAAGAAATTATATTGTTAGCAAATAAGCCTATGAGAAAGTTCTCAAAACCATTAATCTTTAAAAGAATGCAAATTGAAACTGCAGTCAGTTGACACTCCACACCTACTAGAATGGTAACACACACACACACACACACACACACACACACACACACACACTCCTTGACATTTCCAAGCACTAGAGAGGTTTCAAAGCACATAGAGCTCTCATATATTGCTAGTGAGAATGCAAACTAGCACAGATACTGAAAAATGATTTGGAAGTATCTAGTTAAATATACAGTTACGATTCTATAAAACCAAGAAAACCCACTTCTTGGTATTTACCCAAGGAATATGAAAATATATTTCCACACAAAGTGTGGCTTATGATTTTTTCATATTTGCCAACAGCTCTAAACAATTCAAAATGTTCAGCAACCAGGGAATGGATAAACTTACAGTGGTTTACCCACACAATGGAATGCAAGTCATAAATTTAAATAAATAAATAAATATAAAGAAGTATTGAGGCTTGCAACATTATGAATAAATTTAAAAAGCTTTATACTAAATGAAAAAAAACCAGCTATACAAATAGTGAATAATTCCATTTTATTATATACTAGAAGAGGCAAACTATAGGAATAGAAATCAAATGAGTACTTGTGGTGGAGAAAATGGTTTCCTCAAAGCCAACAACAGAGAGTATATCCTTGAATAATCGGCATTACAGTTTTATATAACATAATCACATACAAATTAATCATGTATATCTCATTGCCTTTGGTATATTCTATTGGTTGGAAGCAAGTTACAGATCCCATTCACACAGGAGGGGAGAATTACACAAAGGCATGAATACCAAGAGGCAAGAATCATGTGGACCACATTAGAATACCTTGGTTGACTACAGCGAGCAGAAAAATTGCAAACAAGTGGGCAAGCCTGAATTAGCAGGGATGAATTTAGGCAGATTAAGTACAAAATAAAAGTTAAAGATTAGATAATAATAACATGAATGATAGAAAGGAGATGGTAGATGGCTAAACGTTTTAATATTCTTTAATTTTTCAGCAAATAGAAATGCTGATTTATTTGAGAAAAGGAAAAAACAGATAAAAGTATGCAAATTCAAATTTAAAATTATTAGAACAAAGAGAACAGAAATATATTAGTAATTAATGCCTGTCTCTTAAGAAAAATGTAAAAAATTAAAATCATATATAATTGTTTTGTCAAAGATTAAAATTTCATTGAAATATTAACCAAAGTAGAATTTTGAGCACAAATTAGCAATAGCTAATAGATACTAAAAAAAAAATTAAAATAGAAAGAATGAATAAGAACTACTATTTGATAGCACAATAGGGTAGCTACAGTCAATAAAAACTTAACTGTATATTTTTAAATAACTAAAAAACTTAATTAAATTATAATTGTAACTCAAAGTAAAAATGCTTGAGGGATAGATATCCCACATTCCATGATATGCTTATTTCACGTTGCATGCTTATATCAAAACATCTCATGTACTTTATAAATGTATACACCTACTATGTACACCCCAAAAATTAAAAAATATATATATTAAATAAGTAAATAAATTTGAATTTAAAAAATAAATGAATTTGTTTAAATACCTGTAGTGGATTTTTAAAATTATAGAATTTTAGACCCAGAAAACATTTACTACTCATAGAGTTGATCTTTCCTATTTCACAAAATTAGTATTGGGTCTATAGTAGAAGCAAGATCTGAAGTCAATCTGACTTTCATTATACAGTATTTCATGTATTCATCAAATCACTTACACCAAATATATTAGTCTTTTTAGGTTTCTGTAATGAAATATCATAAAACAAATGACTTACAAACAACAAAAATTTATTGCTCACAGTTCTGGAGCTGGGAAGTTTCAAACCAAGGAAGATTCACTTTCTGGCTAGAACCCATTTCTGATCCATAAATGGTACTTTCTAGTTGTATCCCCTCATGGTAGAAAGAACAAGGTGTCTCTCTGCGTCCTCTTTTATAAGGGTACTAATTCCATTGATGAAGACAGAGCCCTCATGAGCCGATCACCTCCCAAAGAACCCTGCTTCCTAATACCATCACCTTAGAGGTTAGGATTTCAATATATAAATTGTGGGGGAACAAACAGTAAGATCATAATACAATATGTTTGCTAACAAAGAACCATGTTTTATAAGAACAAGTACTTTCGACTAAAACATCTTTCTCATTTTCTGCATATTATGTTTTATTCCCACTTTGGTTTACCATCTGAATTATAAAATGCATTTTTAATTTAGCTAAATTAATGTTCCTTCTATTTGGTTTGCTTGTGATTCCTACCATAAACTACTATATAAGCACTAAACCTGTAGAAAATATTCACAATAGGCAAACAAAATGTTGTCAATGCTTTTAATGTGGAGAATATTTATAGTAGATTTCATTTCCAAAAAACAATAAACTAGGTTTAACAAAGAAAATATCTGATTTGTGAGGGATAAATATATTGTTCAGAATACTGCAAGCAATGACTAGGAATACACCCATATCAATATTCAGCTATAATTTAAATTGGAAAACCATCATGTTTTGCTCAGTGTTATGTTTCTCAAAATAATAAACTGCTGACTGAAAAATTTGTCATTAGCTGGCTAAAAACAAACAAACTTGAGGGATAGCTAGACCAATAGAACCACTTTTCATGCTTTTATTATTCATTATGCACTGCTTATATTTTCATTCCTTAAGTACAGTGGTTTCACCCACCCACTTGGGAATAACTAATGATATTTATTCTCTGTTACCAAAAAAGAAAAAGCAGCTTGTAAAATTTTGACTTCTCATAAGGACCTAAAGGCCATGAAACAAGTTTTTTTGTTTGTTTGTTTAAATTTGGACTTGTTAAATATCTACCTAAAGTAAGGAATTAAACTTATAGTATGTGTACTTCAGAAGAGGTTATTTCTGATGCTAAGAGTACTGTATAGAGACAGACAACAAAATATCAATTTTTATGATTCAGGTATATGATACTTACATATTACGGCAACACTTAGTGTCATTTAAAGACAAATCATGAAAACTGCTATTGAAACATCTGAACCTTAGAGAGGTTTCTTTCATTTTTTTTTGTCTATATATATCTTAAAGATAAATATATTTTCCTTTGTCATCATATAGGTTAATTTCACAATACTTAAGTATATTAAAAGTTTAATCAACCATTAAAATATGTAAATTCATAGAAAAAATGTTTTAAAATGTTGTCATTAATCTTGCATACTTTTAATGACACAATGCATGTTTGCAATTTTGTTGAAGGGATTTTTAAAAGATGCTACTGGGAATAAAATCTTTGGGGATAACGCTAATTTCAATAACTTATGATTTCTTACATCAATTCCTAATTGTTATTTTTAATTCATTAATTAGAAATAAAGTGTGCATCTGTATTATATATATATATACACACATATATGAAATATTTATATGATATAAATTAACCTCCATACACAAATATGCCATGTATTTGTATGAAGGGAAAAAACTCAACATACCCTATGGACAGAGCATGACTGTGAGTTAATTAGGTAAAGAGGGGAAACAGTAGCTTGGGATTGAGGAATGCCATATAATGGTCACATAGGCAGAGCCTTGGAATCATGCCCTTTTCTCTATCCCAGTATGTCCAGAATGGACCAGTGCATGATCAATGCCCTGTAGGGGATAGTGTGATAACATGGCATTAAAAAAATGTAGTGCCTGGTGTCTTAATATCACGACTGCAACACAACCATCTCTTGAATAAGGCACATATTACCACAGTCTAGATTCACTATTCCTCAACCAAGAATTTATTTTTCTCATATATCCCAATACCTTGAGTACAAGGCAAGTTTAAAAAGGAGAGAAGTCCTTGCCTATACCTGTGTCCTGAATGGTTTTGCCTAGGTTTTCTTCTAGAATTTTTATGGTGTTAGGTCTTACATTTAAGTCTTTAATCCATCTGTAGTTAATTTTAGTGTAAGGAAGTAATTTCAGTGTCAGGAAGGGGTCCAGTTTCTGCTTTCTGCACATGGCTAGCCTGTTTTCCCAACACCATTTATTAAACAGGGAATCTTTTCCTCGTTGCTTGTTTTTGTCAGGTTTGTCAAAGATCAGATGATTATAGATGTGTGGTGTTCCTTCTGAGGCCTCTGTTCTGTTCCATTGGACTACATCTCTGTTTTGGTACCAGTACTATGCTGTTTTGATTACTGTAGCTTTGTAGTATAGTTTGAAGTAAGGTAGCCTGATGCCTCCCGCTTTGTTCTTTTTGCTTAGAATTGTCTTGGCTATGTGGGCTTTCTTTTGGTTCCATATGAAGTTTAAGGTGTTTTTTTCCAGTTCTATGAAGAGGGTCATAGGTAGTTTGATGGAGATAGCATTGAATCTATATATTAATTACTTTGGGCAATATAGCCATTTTCACAGTATTGATTCTTCCTAACCATGAACATGGAATGTTTTTCCATCTGTTTGTATCCTCTCTTATTTCCTTGAGCAGTGGTTTGTAGTTCTCCTTGAAGAGGTCCTTTACATCTTTTGTTACTGTATTCCTAGGTATTTTATACCCTTTGTAGCAATTGTGAATGGCAGATTCTTCTTGATTTGGCTCTCTTTAAGTCTGTTATTGGTGTATAGGATTACTTGTGATTTCTGCACATTGATTTTGTATCCTGAGACTTTGCTGAAGAGGCTTATCAGTTTCAGGAGATTTGGGGCTGAGTCGATGGGGTCTTCTAAATATACAATCACGTTGTCTGCAAATAGAGACAATTTGACTTCCTCCTTTTCTAATTGAATACCCTTTATTTCTTTTTCTTGCCTGATTGCTCTGGCTAGAACTTCCAATACTATATTGAATAGGAGTGCTGAGAAAGGGCATCCTTGTGTAGTGCCAGATTTCAAAGAGAATGCTTCCAGTTTTTGCCCATTCAGTATGATATTGGCTGTGGGTTTGTCACAAATAGCTTTTATTATTTTGAGTTACTTTCCATCAATACCCAGTTTATTGAGACTTTTTAGCATAAAGGGCTGTTGAATTTTGTTGAAGGCCTTCTCTGCATCTGTTGAGATGATCATGTAGTTTTTGTCTTTGGTTCTGTTTATGTGGTGGATTATGTTTATGGACACTGTTTGATGAAACAGCTTTGCATCCCCAAGATGAAGCCTACATGATTGTGATGGATACGATTTTGATGTGCTGTTGCAACAGGTTTGCCAGTATTTCATTGAAGAAAAATACTGCCAAGATGATCAACATTGCCAAAGTGTTTGTTAAATTGATTAATAAATCTGACAAAATTATGTAATGATTAATGACTTTAAAAAGCAAAGTTGCAGCTAGTCAGTAACAGCTATTAAATAGACTTGGTTGTACATGCCACAGACACTACAGGTAAAGGCTCATTATAAAGAATATTGTGCTACAATATATTTGAAAACTTAGAAAAATAATTGAACTCATAGAAAAATGTAACACAGTAAATGTATTCCAAAAGGAATGCAATACTTGAATAATTCTCAGACACACTGAAGAATAGTTTTAAGTCTCCCCACTCCAAAAATGTCCAGGTCCAACTGGTTTTATTAGTTTCCCAAGAATTAAAGATATACATATTTTCAAATACAACCTGTTTCAACGCATATAAAAAGAAGCACTACGCTTCACCTTATTGTATAAGATCAGTATAACTTTAAGTACTGATCACAAGGGCAGGATGAGAAATAATAATTATTGAATAACTTCACTCACAAACAGTGAAAAATTATGAACAAATCTCAGAAAACTGAACTCCAACAACATGTATAGAAAGGTAAGTCTCCTTAAAACATGGAATTTATGTTAATAATGAAATATTGATTTTAATCTTAGCAACCCAGTAAGTTTAACTCATTATTTTAACTGATTAAAGACAAAGATTGCTTAATTATATCAAAAGATGCAGGTAAGTAATGGATAATTTAACAATTATTCTCAGCAAACTAGAAATTGAAGGAGATTTTTTTTAACCTTGATGAAGAATATTCATAAAATTCCTCATTATGGTTAAATGGTAAGGTTATTTTATTTAAAATTAGAAGCAAGGTCTGGGTGATCATTATTATAATTAGTAACTTCTGTCCAAAGGTATTTCATGCATTATATAGTTCTAAATAGAATATTAGTTATGTATAATATTTTCTTAGAATTTTTAAACCCTCTATGTCTATCCCTGCTTACTAATTGTTTTCCTATTTCTAATTTTTGTCTACCCTTCTCTCCCTACCCTCCTCATTGCTCCTTTGCATAATAGCAGCAGAAAGGTTATTTTTCATATGATTGTTTTTATAATGGAAACTTATTAAATCATATACCCCTCTCAATTTGAATGCTTAGCTCACTTCTTTTCTAATTTCATAAGCACTTTTCTAAAATCCCTTGGATATAACATTTTCATTTCATTTTGTTTTTGGAATAATTAACAATTTTATATTATCCTCTTTAATTCAAGAGTATTTTAGAAACCTATGACTAAATTTCCAAGTATTATTTTCCAATTGTTCCACATCTATGAAGTACAGTGTTTCAGCCACAGTAATATCTAGGATCCTTTATAGCTTTAATTCTAGCTATTTATTAGAGGTAATTTTACAATGTCTTTGAAGAGAAGTTTGAAAGAATTTGGTCAATTTCAAGTGGATTTGGTCAATTTCAAGAGTGCCTTTTTAGATCATGTAGACCGGGTGACAGGATAAAGGAGGAAGCAGTCTGAAGAGTGAAAGTATAAGCTGCTTACTGGGATTTTAGCAGTCCACACCAGTTTATGTTAGAGTATTTGAGAATTAGACTCAAGTCTTTGTCTTCAGCAAGATTAAATGATTTTATTAAATTGTCCAATATAAGTCATATATGACAAGGTCTACAAAGGTTTCAATTCCTTTATTTCACAATGAGGGTGGAGAAAGGGACCAGAAATACTGTTTTTATCTGTCCATGTCCTGCATCAACCTATTAATTTGTTGATCGAAGAGTAGGTTTACAAAAAGTTCATTTCCAAGATTGATCTCTCCAATGGTTCTAATGTATTATAAGAGAGCATGGTATGATGATTTCCAGTTAAAACAATTCAAGGTTAAAACAACCTCCAAGAAATTTTTCAAATAAAATCCATCAAATAAGATTGAACACTTCCAGAAATCTAACGCCTTTTTGTGTACAATTATTTCAGTGTACAGCAATAGGAAATAAATTACATCAAATTTTCAACTTGTTACTACCATTCTATTCAAGTAGAAAGAAGGCTTTCAAACAGCCTGTAAATATGACAACTGTCAGAAATGGGTTGAAGCCAACCCGTTGGTTGGTGACTCAGTTCTTATGTTTTTCCAGATTCTCATTCTCTGCATGTTAGAGACTGAGGCCAAGGGCAAGATGAAGCTGGTATTTGCAGGCATCAAAAGCCCTAGGGGACGTGGCTAATTGAGAGTATGCAGGTAAGGTTTTGCTTGTTGTGAAAACCTTTAAATAAAACTGATAGAATATAGACATGCACTTGATTTCCTAAACTCCTTGATGTGGAGCCTATTAAAAGATATAACAAGAAAATCTTCCGCTGTGATATTTTATGCCTCCAGTGATCTAACTTTATGACAAAATAAAAGTCATAAAAATATGTAAAGTTAAATATAATTGAAACACCTGGATGGAAAAAATGTTTATAAATGGCATTACTGCCTTAACTGTAACAACATGAGCAGAAGTTCTATAATCATGTTCAGTGGTAATGTGGAACCATATGTGGTGAAATAAAATACAGGACAAATATATAAATACATCTGTTGCTACAGATTTTCAGCCTTTTAACACTCGTAGATTTCTGTTTGGGGTCTGACTCTGACTATATCCTACTGTTTTATGTATTTTTCTGTAATTTTGTGAGATTAACAGAGCCAACTTGCAGATTTCTGCTAAATGTTAATTCCTTTCTCAACTTTTAGAATGTTAGGGCTGTAGCACTCTTTTTCTGAATGACTAACCCTCAAAAACAAAGGTTATGGTACAATCTTAGCTTTAAGTCTCATAATATACCTACAATAAAACCCCAACAATTAGCCTGGCAAGGCAATGTATGTAACATCATATATCCATATCCAAAAACTACCAACGTTTGACCACCAGAAATCTTGCAAAACAGGCATGTGTTTAATGTTTCTTAATGTCCTTCACTGCCTCTCTCTCTCTCTCCCTGCCTGACTCTCTGTCTCTGTCTCTCTTTCTCCTCCCTCTCTCTCAAACACACACACAGACACACAAAGACACACACACACACACACACACACACACACTCAGAGATAGACGGTCTTCTATGTACAGAATTTTGAAAAATCAACCAATAATGTAAGATTGAATGCTTTTTCTCCTATAGTATAGATGAATCACATTAAATTTATTATTTTAAATGCAAAGTTAACTAAACTGTAAATATGTATTATTGCTTAATGCAGGCAGGGTTGGTGGTAACACTGTCTATCTCTCATAGCCTTGTAAAATAAGAATGTAAGAAACACAAGTTGTATTCATGTCACAATTATTTTTTGAATATTTCAGCATCGATGAAAGCAGAAATACATTTCATTTTTCATTTACTGGTGTGGAAATTATGAGTGAAAATCAACATTTATATTTGGACCCAAATTTGGCAAATAGCAATAATCTGGAAAGAAAAAAAAAATAGTGCTTTTTGTATAAAAGCATTTATACTTAAAAAAATAAATCCTTTAAAAAAGTTTTGTTTGTTCTATTATTATTTTCTCTACAAGTATAACACAGATAATTTAATGTTTGGACATAGAAAAAAATTATACCTGATAATTGTTCTTATTTTATTTTTAATTGACAACTTGTGCATATTTATGGGATGCATAGTAATGTATTGATATATATAGTGATCAGATCAGGGTAATTAGAACCTCAAACATTTATTATTTATTCATGTTGGGACTGTTCAATATCCTCTTTTGAGCTATTTGAAACTATATAATATAATATATTATTGTTAACTATAGTCAACTTGCAGTGATATAGAACTCTAGAACTTATTCCTCCTCTCTGGCTACAATTTTTTTTATTTTTAGATGTTCAAAGTAAATGAATTTTTATCTTCTAATATTTGATTGTGTGTGTGCAATATATATATATATATAATATATATATATATATATATATGCAGGATTCAAACTACTATAAACCTAGGGAATTAATAATAAGGCTTTAAATATGACATACCAAAGAAAAAAATCACTGTCACTCCTTTTGAAATCTCTATACAAAGTGTTTTCATTTCTATACCCTCTAATTTTCTTATCTATTGAATGAAAGTGATGAAAATACTGTCAATATTCATTATTAATGGACCCCATATTTGCTAATTTGGCATTAGCTAAAATTTATTTGTAAGCCTCAAATCAATACTCTTGAAGCCTTCATGGTTATTCACAAGCGATGCACAGAGCAAGAAAGTTTGAGTTGCCTAATGGGCGTATTCCTAGATGAGATCAAAAAAAGGTAATACTCTGCCTTCTTGTTTCAGTTTTCATACCATAAACAAGTGTCCTTTTTATGGTCTTATTTAGTTGCACAATTTTTGCATCTTTGTGCATCTTATTGGTGATGTTGCTGTTTGAAATGGCAGCAAGCATAGTGGTAACTCTAATGTTTCTAAAAGCAGGAAGGCTGTGAAGTGCCTTAGAGAAAAACACTACATGTTATATAAGGAATATTAAAAAAAAAACACACACATACAAGAAAAAGTAATTGGTTGATTAATATATTGTTACTTAAAGGGGATAGAAACCTAACCCTGAATTTCACCTGGGAGCGATGGTTCAGTATGTTGGGTGGCTAGGGCTCCTATAAATTAAATATTGACTTGGTGGCTTAAACAACAGAAATTTAATTTCTCACAGTTCTAAAGGCTTCAAGATCAAGGTTATATATTAATCATTTTCTATTGAAGGCACACTTCCTGGCTTGCTGATGGCCACCTTCTCACTATGTCACTATGTCCTGACCTTTTCCTTATTCCCTTGAATGCACAAGAGGTGGTGGGCGGGTTGACGTGCCACTTCTTATAAATGCACGAATCCTATTGGATCAGGGCCTCATCTCTATAATTTCATTTAACCCTAATTACTTCTTTGGACACCCCATCGCAAAATACAGCCACATCGGCGGTTAAGGATTCAGCATATGAATTTGGGGAGGGCATAAGCTTTCAGTCCATAAAATTGAGTATTCACTTATGCATTGCTTGACGCAACTGAATAAAATGTAACTACTGTGAATAATGAAATCAAAATATGAAATCGCTGATGTTTAAGGCCTAGTTAATAATACTAATTGTAAATCAATACAAATTAATGAGAGGGAGGTATATAATAAACCTTTTTTTTAACATACGGTTGAATTCAAGCTGCCATCTTCAAATCTTTTTGAAGAACTTGTTTATTTTGATTAAGTGAATGCTGAATTAAAAATAAAATTAAGTGACTGTTAAATTAAAAATAAAATAAATATACAGATAAAAGTTCAAAGTGAATAGAAAGGAGAAAATGCTGAGAAAGTGTCTGGTTCTGGAATTCTGAAGTAAATTTAGGATTTGATTTTTACATAATAACCTTTCTTGCCTGATTGCAATTTACAATGTATTGCAGATGGTGAATCCCATACTCATTTACCCACTGGGCCTTTATTGGAAAATACAATTAGAGAAATGTGAATATAATTTAATTCCATGCTTAAAGTAATCCATATATATAATAATATACCTAACTAAGGGTTTATGAGCAAGATCCATCAATTTGCTACACAATATAAAACCATTATTTTCATACAGTATTTATTTTCTAAAGTTGAAACTACTCACACATTTTACTTGTAACCTGTAATGTTATAATATTTCTCAATCTGTAAATACATTAATTTTGGTTATTCAAATAATTTTATAATTATCACATGCTGTCAGATATATACTTATCTAAACAACAGAGTTGTTACTTAGAAAACATATAATGAAACTTTTTCTCAACTGTTATTTGAGTTTTCTTAACTGTTATTAAATGTTTTAATACTTAAAACATTTGGGGGCCTTTTCTTTCTTTAAATTCTTTCATCACATCACTTATTTGCACACTGCATTATTTTCTGTTTTATCTTCAGTTTAATATCAATTTTAAGGCTTAACAACAAACAAAACAAAAGATCCTGCCTAACTTAACTAGAATCTTCATCATATTTTTTGAAAATATGTGTGCTACTAGAAAATCTAACAAACTATTCAGAAAAAAATAAAGTCTAAGCACACTGTATTAAAAATAATGAAAAACACAGCAATTTTTGAACCAAACTAAGTTATTGCAGGACATACAAATAATTTATTTAAAACATGAAAAATAATAACAAGACTCTTAAACTAAAACAACCTAGGATTTAGAATTATATCACTGTTACGATTACATAGGAAATGTCAAATTTATCAATCATTCAATAATTTGTGTCAAAAAAAGAGATGTAAATGTTTAAAGCCGTTTAGGTAGTATTTGGGAACTGTATTTATATTCTAACTTTAAACTTTCCAAGCATTTGAAATATTCACCAAAATCCTAAAATGAAATACATGATTGAAGAAAACTATTTTGTTGGTTAAAGGGGCTAGGGGAGGGATAGCATTAGGAGAAATACCTAATGTAGATGACAGGGTGATGGATGCAGCAAACCACCATGGCACATGTATACCTATGTAACAAACCTGCACGTTCTGCACATATACCCCAGAACTTAAAGTATAAAATAATAAAATAAAAAAAAGCAAACAAACAAAATTCCATTATGTATGGCAGTCTAAAATTCTTTACAAACAAATAAGTATCGTACAAAAATTCAAAATGAATTGATTACAGGAAAATTACCAGATTTTAATTACTTTTTCTTTAACACAAAACAATAATGAATTAAACTTCTGAAGGTTAACTTGCATTATGGTCTTATTATATGATCATGACTGTGTATCTTCTTATTCTGTCTCAGGTGGCACCTGTAGCTTGGGAGAACGTTCTTATTCAAACCTACGCCCTCTTGTCTTTGGCTCCTGTGCTTCTCTGGCTCAGGGTTTTCTCAGGTCAGAGAAGCTAGCTAGGTGGGGCTCAGAGAAAGTCAGAAGAGCTGGTGAGTTTATGTCCTCAAGGACAACTCTCACATAATGAGGACAGTGATTGATGAATAAAAATCTCAGCTTCTTTGTGCCTTGGTGGAGAAATCTGAGGTGTGTTCTACACAAACAATTAGAGGTTCCCCATAAAGATGAACCCAGTTGCACCCAGGAGTATCCCTTACATGAATGCAAACCTTGTTGGATTTTATTCCTTCCTGGACTCACCTTCCCATACTTTCATCCAGCTCTTTGGAATCATCCCCATAATATACTAGTTGCACCCATCCTATCTCTCACCCTAACACTCTCATTAGTGGTGCTTTCTGATAAGATACAAGTGAAAGGAGAAGTACTGGCATCTACTAGCACTACCAACTGAAAAACATGTCAGCCAATAGTGGCTAAAATGATTTGGATCCAGTTCTCATTTGTAAAGAATTGTAATAAAAAAATCATTATTTATAAAAAATAATGTTTAATATTGAGTTTCAGTCAGCAATTAACCAAAGACACACTGTGAAAGCCAAAAGACTTCCTTGGCTTTATTTAAAGAGACTGCATTTCCTGCAGCTGGAGCACAAACTAGTACTGAAAATAAAGCTGAAAGTTTAATTGTAAGAGTGATGAAATTACAGAGGAGACATTCATATATCAATAAGTTCCTTATGATAAAGCCAGGAACTTAGTAGCAAAGTAGTAAATAACTGATAACTTGAGGACTTCTGAGGTGGAAGGCATTTAAATAGATTCACTTGAGTAGCTTAAACTCCCCAGATTCCTGTAAAACATCTAGGTTAGGGGATCCCTTCACTTTCCCAACCATCACCAGTGGCTAGAGATAAAGAAAAGGCCTTAATTAAGATGAGATGCCTCAGAAGATGATGCTGGCCTGCCTCATGAATGCTTCTGCTTTCTCTTATCATTTCCAGACCAATAACCAGTATTAGTATTCAGCATTGTCTAAATAGCATCCTGATATAAAGAAACATTTTTCACTGAAAAAAGCTGCTGACCCTGGCTAATAACTACCAGTAGGAACCAAGATAGCATATGTTGGCATGAATCTTGAGGATGCTAAATGAAGGAAGGTAGAGCATAGGGTGGTGAGAGGAGAATTTATTGATAAGATGGCACTCTCTCTGATGCAGAATTGAAAATATTTCCAGAACACCTGAAGCTAGTCCTACTATGGTATTGCAATGGCTCTTTTAAGTTTACAGATGATGAGATACTGTAGTGAATGAGGTAGTTATTGGAACTGCCTTGAGAGAATGATAAGAAAGGAGCAAGCGGGCATCCTAGGATAGTTTTAATGTGTGAGAACAGGAAATCTATCAGGTTATTCTGTTTCCAAATGGCCCCTAAGACACTGTCTCCACTAAAATGATTATATGCACTAGTGAGGAGAGTGCCAGCATTCTTGAGAATCTCAGTCAGGCTAGGCTGTCTTTCATAGACCATGTTTAAGAGTAGGACATGCTTTTCTTTCTGCCAATGGGAATAACAGGATCTTGGAATAGCAGAAGCCAGACAGTAGTACTTAACTATCAGAGGTCAGGTTGGCATACTTGGAATATAGAACAGCAAGGTGGGAATGACAT
This sequence comes from Cebus imitator, assembly GCF_001604975.1. NCBI lineage: Eukaryota > Metazoa > Chordata > Mammalia > Primates > Cebidae > Cebus > Cebus imitator. The sequence continues at coordinate 5,128,242 of NW_016107428.1, forward strand.
CCAGGTGTTCACAACCTATGGGCAACTTTGGCAAAATACGTGATTTTCCAAGAAGCAAAAAGAAGGTGCAGCCAGTGAGAATATATCCAGGCCTGTAAAACCAAAATGACCAACAGTGGGTGAGCTGAATGAACAATGATGTCAGCTGTTACAAGGGAGAATTGTTATCTTTGTTTTCATATCTAAGCCCATCAGTTAAAAGGAAAATGAGGTGTCCTTGAGGAAAGATCTTATAACAGCAAAGAAAGGCTTAGCCAAGGAAAAAATTGCAACAAAAATATTAAGAATGAAGAAAAACTGCACAAATTTTAGATACCATAGTAATCAAGACATAATAAAAGAATATTATAAACCGCTTTATGTCAAGAAAAACATAAAAGGGAAGAACTTAGAATATTTATCAAAGTAAGAGAAGGTCAGTGTATGCCTGAGAAGGGCCTAGAATAGATGAATAAGGTAGGGGTGAAATCATGCAGAGCTTCCCTGGGAATGTCAAGGGTCTTAGTTGATATTTTTAGCATAATTCAAAGGTAATAAGCACAGAAATAAATGACCTAAATTATATATTACAGCATTACTTGGGTTACTGAAAATGTTTTGGAATAAGAAAGATATTCCCAACAAATATTCTAATATCCACCTAAGAATTTCTAAATGAAGATAATACAATTTTGTCATGTTTTTAAGTTTCCATATTATATGTGTTAAAGAAAGTTTAAAAAATTAACAGACTCATGGAAAGTATTAATATTTACATAGTATATAAAAGTCAACCAATAATATTTATCATATATAAAGTATATTAACACAAAAGCAATAAGTATGGCCATACAAATTGGATAAAATGTATTTATATGCAATAAACAGATATGTACTCAGGCAGGATTAAGGGTAAAGAAGGACTTTGTTATCATGCTACAAAGTGCCTCACAAAGTAATGAGAGAGTTGGAGACTCAGAACTGATTGACAGCAATTAGGGAGAACTAGAAAACTGACTAGCAAGTATTACTTTTTCTTTTTATTAGTGTACAATAGCTGTAATGAGTGAGGTTCTACCCTTTTTCCCAAATTCTATTCACAAAGGTTTAGTGTTTGTATTTTTGTGTGCATTTTGGGAAAATATTTTGGCAGTGTCTCTCTAAGTAAAAATTAAGCTTTTTACTTATCAATTCCATTTCTACGAATATTCTCTAGGCTTTCACTTCAGGTTTGGCTGTATCCGTAAGTATTTGATCAGAGAAATAGAACTACTATAAATTATATACAATGAGGAAATTAGTATGGGACTAAACTTCTTTTGCAATTGTGGGAGCTAAGGAGCAGTCTATGGGCTCTTGGCTTTGCATTTAATATTGAGTTTGAAGTCACTACAGATCAGACACACCACAAATCAGAAGGATGGCTGGAGAAAAGCAAAAACCCATAAGATCTACTGGAACTCGGGGACAAACTGGAATCCATGAAGACAACAGGAACCAAGAGATTACTATTGGAAATCTATAACCATCTTTACCTCTAGATTCCATGCCATGGTTGACCAGAAGAAATTGGTACCCTTTGCCACAGAGCATTTGCCACACTTAGCCCAAGTTGGTAGAAATGAAAATAAGAGATCTGCTGATAACTGTTAGACTAGATAATTTCCAAGATCCATTTGGAAAGCTAGCAGATCAACAGTAACATGAGCAAAATGTCATAGTGTCTGGCATCCTGCACCAGCCAATGTAGGACATCACAGTACTGTTAGGGAAATTGAAAACTGGTCAGCCACGTTCTTCTCCTTCCACCATCTCAAAAAAGCAAAGGCTCACTATGATAGTTTCATCAGCTTCATCTTTATTTACAGCCACTCCCTAGCGTTACTGCCTGAGCTCCACCTCCTGTCAGATCAGTGGCAGCATTAGATTCTCATAGGAGTACGAACTCTAATGTGAACTGCACAGGCAGGCAGGGGATCTAGGTTATGCACTCCTAATGATAAGCTAATGTCTGATGGTCTTTCATTGTCTCCCCCTCACCCCCAGATGAGACTGTCAAGTTGCAAACAAACAAGCTCAGGGCCCCCACTGATTCTACGTTATGGTGAGTTATATAATTATTTCATTATATATTACAATGTAATAATAATATAAATAAAGTGCACAATAAAAGTAATGCTCTTGAATTATCCCAAAAGCATCGCTGCCGCCCCCTCCCCACCACCAGCCACGAAAACATTCTTTCACAAAACTGGACCCTGGTGGCAAAAAGGTTGGGGTTTACTGCTTTAGAACAAGATATTTTATTTCATTTTCTTCTTAATGCATGATAAATCACATACCCTGCTTTAGGTTGGACCTTTTCTGCAAATTCATTCTTTTTCTTCTTTATCTAATCCTAATCATCTTTTAAGACCCAAGTAAAATTTTATTTCCTCCAATTATTCTTCTAAACTACTCAAGACTACATGGCTATCCCTTCTCTGAACTTCAATGGCATCATACCCTATGTCATGCAAAAAGATTTAATCTGCCATTTACTGTGCAATAATATGCTAATGTTTCCTTTCAAATAAATTATTAAGTTCCCTTCAGGGTAGAACTGTGCTTAAATATCATCTGATTTTTCATGCCTGTTAGGACAGTGCTAAATACTTCATATATGCTTGATAGCATGTTATTGACTATCAGTGGTGATGCTAATTCCTTACTCTCTATTAAACACTTTGTAATTGTGAATTAATCCTTTTATGTTTTCTTAAAAAAAAACACTCCCATATTTATACAAATAGAAAGGAATGAACATCTGTGACTTATTCTCTTATTATAAATCAGCAATATTGCAATTCATTCAATATATATTAAGCTAAACAAAATTCCTAATGGAAAAGTCAAAAAGGTTGTATTACATTTCTGACAAAAGAACAATTTCCTAGATTTCCAACAGCACAATAACAATCACTAAAAATAACAATTAGTGCCAAAGAAATCTTCTATGAAATTTATAGAATTTACACAAGTTCCAATTACATAACTTTTCTGGGGACCCTTCATCAAACTGAATGAACTCAGAAATATTTCTCAACTTGTATTTCTGTGAGCTATATGTCAACTTATTCAGTTGCATCCTACCTCTGTAAAATAGGATTATAAATCATTCCACTATAAAGACACATGAACATGAACGTTTTCCGCAGCACTATTTCTGATAGCTAAGACTTGGAACCAACCCAAATGTCCATCAATGATAGACTGGAAAAAGAAAATGTGGCACATATACACCATGGAATACTATGCAGCCATAAAAAATAATTAGTACATGTCCTTTGCCAGAATATGGATGAAGCTGGAAGCCATCATTCTTAGCAAACTAACACAGGAATAGAAAACCAAACCACATGTTCTCACTCATAAGTAGAAGTTGAACAATGAGAATACATGGGTATAGGGAGAGGAACATCATATACTGGGCCTGTGGGGGGGAATGGGGTACAAGGGGAGAAAGACATTAGGACAAATACCTAATGCGTGTGGGGCTTAAAACCTAAATGACAGGTTGATAGGTGCAGCAAACCACCACAGTACATGTAAACCTGTGTAACAAACCTCACGTTCAGCACATGTATCCTAGACTTTAAGTATAATTTAAAAAAATAAAAATAAAAAAAAAATTGCCTTCTTTAGAAATGTTTACCCATTGAATAACCCAGGGCTATTTTCAAGTCTGCCTGTATCTAAAGATTCATTTACTTATTGTTTTTTTCTTTTTCTTTTTCTTTTCTTTTTTTCCATGTAGAGCATTCTTTTTAGAAAAGACTCACTTAAGTTTCTAGAGCTTTTCTTCCTGTGTCTGCCTATTTTCTTCCATTTATATTGCCCTGCTGTCATTACAGAAGCCATCCTTTGTAGTACTATTTTATCTATCTTACTTTATTCTCCTTGAATCATATTCACAGATCTGTCATTTTAGTTAAATTTCTTGACAGTGAACTAATCTATTTTGTGTTTGGCTGATGAATGTTTTTCAGGAAACTGAAGCTCTATTTATGGAAAAACAAGATATTTGCACATACTTTACATTTTTTCACAGAAACATAATGTTAGTATTGCTTCTAGAGATAACCATAAATGTGATCCTATTTTTTTTATCTAAGCTTTCACTCCATCTCAAATATCATAAAATTACGAACAGTTTATTAAACCTGTCTACTTCTCCCAGTGATAACATTAGTGAGAATATCTTAAAATATTTTTTAAAAAACATTCAAGTTTCACATCTCACAACTGTGATATGAAAACATCAAGGAAAGGTGAAACATGTATCTAAAAATGCATATCTGACAAGTATACATATACTTCTAATTGTGTGTTCTGCCAAAAAGAGAACAGTATTTGATTATAATTCTAGGATACCTTAGAAACGAAAAAATAATTTTAATCATAACAATTATCATTTCATGGCAACTGCTGTAATTTAAGCAGGTAAGAAAGAACCTGACAGATTCAGGCTGCCTTGCAGTGTGTGGGTTCATTGATACAGCTTACTTAGCTTAGCAAGCCTGAGTCACAGAACCTCAACTCTGTCAGTCTTCATTTGTGCTTTGAAGGGTATCTAGACATTACAAAACAATATGATACTTTTTTAAAAATCTCAAGTGAAATTGGTTTCATGAACATTTGTGATTTTGTGAGTTTTCTCAAGCTATTCTATAATCTTCTCTATTCCTTATGCTGTGTAAACTCTTATTCATACTTCAAAACCCAACTCTAGCAAGAAAACAAATAACCTGATTTTTAAAATGAGAAAAGAACTTAAATAGACATTTCTCAAATGCATACAGATGGCCAACAGGTATATGAGAAAATGTTCAACATTACTAATCATCAGAAAAATACAAATTAAGACAGGAATAAGATGCCACTTCACACCTATTACAGTGGCTATTGTCAAAAAGACGAAAGGTAGCAAATGTTGATAAGGATATGGAGAAAAGGGAACCATGTATACTATTGGTGGAAATGTAAATTGGTATAGCCATTATGGACAGTAAAGTAGAGGTTTCTTACAAAAATAAATGGAGGTATCATATGATTCAGCAATTCCACTACTGGGTATATATCCAAAGAAAATGAAATCAGCATGCCAAACAGGTAGTTACACTCCCAAGTTCATTGCAGCATCATTCACAGTAGCTGAGATATGGAATCAATGTATGAATGAATAAAGAAAAAGTTGCAGATATATTTTTTTTCAGTTAAATATGTTCAGTTTTTAAAAAGAAGAAAGTCCTGTCATTTGCAATAACATAGATTAACCAGGAGGACATTATGCTAAGTGAAATAAACCAGGCACAAAAAAACATGATCTCACTAATGTGTGAAATCTAGAAAAGTTGAACTCATAAAAGCTGAAAGCAAAATGGTGGTTATTTGGGATTGGAAGAAGGGGTAAATTAGAGAGATGTTGATAAAACATACAAAATTTCAGTTAGAAAGGATGAATAAGTGTAGAGGACCTATTTTACAACTTGGTGATCATTGTTAATAGCAATGTACTGTATACTCCAAAATTTTAAGAGATTTTAAGTGTTCTGACCAAAAAAAAAAAAAAAAAAAGATAAGTGGGCCGGGCCTGGTGGCTCGCTCACGCCTGTAATCCCAGCCCTTTGGCAGGCCGAGGCAGTGGATTACCTGAGGTCAGGAGTTAGTGACCAGCCTGAGCAATATGGGGAAACCCTGTCTCTACTAAAAATACAAAAAAAAAAAAAAAAATTAGGTGGGTACGGTGGTTCATGCCTGTAGTCCCAGTTACTTCGGAGGCTGAAGCAGGCGAATAATCACTTGACCTCAGTCTCCAAAAAAAAAAGATAAGTGGATGAGATAATACAGATGTTAATTAACTTGATTGTGCCATTCCACAATATGTGTGAGAGGGTATCATGTTTTATATCATAAATGTATACAATTCTTGTCAGTTTTCATAGAAAAATAATTAATTAGGCTACAAAACAAAACGCACCAGAGAGAATAAAATTCAACTAGCTCTAACTTTTTAGTCATCCAGTCCAAAATGTAAACCACTCTATGAAATGTTTTTACTTCTTCAGAAAGAGATATTTGCCCTGTTCTTGATTCACCTCCAAATGATGTTCATTACTTATTTACCATGTAGGATCATAATAGAGACTTACTCCTGAAACATAGCCTGGATGTGTTAATTTATAAATAGGGAGTCTAATTATTTTTACATTTTAACAATGAGAGCAGTAATTTTCCAATGACTTGAATTCTTCTCTCTTAACACACTATTCTAATCATTGTCAAGGTGCTGGCATATTAAATTAATTGCCACAGCATGCTTGGGCATCATGATCTACTGGGACTTTTACTAGCTAAGGGTAAGACCAATAGATAGGTAAGGTCTTATTTATAATATTGTGTCATACATCCTGTCTCTCACATCATTGTAAGAATCAGATAAGGTAGCATATAAGAAAATGCTTTGTAAATCTTTATGTAAGTCTTTGTTAGTAATAGCATTTTCAAAAGTATTTATGTGGTACTGGATATACTTAGGTAGCTCTAATGGGGATTATGTAATTTATTATTTTCTATATGTGGCATAGTTTTTTGTTTTATTTTATATTTTATTACATAACATTATATATATATATATATATATATATATATATATATATCTCTGTAGAATATTGCTACAAAAACTTTGACAAGATAGCAAGTCTTTTTTTCTAGTGCATTTAATATGATTTTCCTCTAGAAAAACAACCTTACCTCAGGCATGTTACAATCAACTGAAAATCTTAGCTCTCTTAGATCTATAATTACTAATTATATTTTAGAATATCTTGTATCTGCAGATGCTAATTTCACCCATTTGATATTAATTCACATTCAGATTCAGAGAGTAATATTTCTAACACTGTACACAAATTTTGGTGTATATGCTCTTTGCAAAATACATTTCTGCAGAGTATCTAAAGTGATTAATGTAGAAATATTTACAATATATTTTTATTTATAATGCAAATACAATTAATTTGCTACTGTGCCATATGTCCCTGATGCATAGCACAATCCATTGCAGGGCTCTTCAGTGTAAATTTCTATAAGGATACACATATTCTACCAGCTCTACGGTAGCCACCAACTACATGTGGCTATCGAATACTTGATATGTGTCTAATGCAACAGAAAAACTGAATTTTCTATTTTATTTAATTCTAATTAATTTAAATAAAAATTGAAATAACCACATGTGGCTACTTGCTACCACAATAGATGGCAAAAATCTGCAGTTTCCACCCATTGTAGCTAATTATACAGTGTAATAATTTAATCCTACATAGCATATTCTCTAAAAAAAATAAGACTTTTTGTGAAACGATACATCTTCAGTAGATGTGTAAGAACAGGGATTCAACTAAAATTATAAACTATGATGTTTAGAGAATACGTCAGAGTACAAACCACTTAGTAGCTATTGAGCGCCAATTGCGTGTTAATCACCATGTTCAGTCAAATATATGAAATATAGAATTAAAATACGTACAAAAAATAACAAGAGTCTTTTTGCTTGAAGAGTCTGAAATCTAACAGACAGCAATATTTTAGAAACAAATACTGATTTTAAGGTTTTCTGTATATCCCCAGTTTGCCCTCAGAACTCTTTGATAATTTCTGCCCTAAATTTTTCCAGTAGGAGATTGTTTGCCTGATATGCTCTTTAAAGAAAATTATTTGAAAAGTAAAACTCAGATTGTGCACAAGTAGAGCAGCAAAATTATTCCAATGATAGAAGCTCTGAATTCTACACTAACAGAAGAGAAAATGCATAAAGGATTGTTTTCTTGCTAATGTTATCATGTCTGAACACTTTAGATTATATCATCTGTTCTGAAATACCAGAGAAAATTATATAAAATGATTTAATGGTTAGTTTTTTTACAATTTTTCTAAATGCATGTATTTTTATATTTTCTCTTTAAGTGTTAAAAATATAAAAATATTTGATAAATGTATATATTCCAAATATATTCTAATAGTGTAAACAATAAATTGCAATTTATTAATGTTTTAATTTATACATTATATAATTATGCATATAGTTTTCAATAAATACTATTTTTTAACTTTAAAAATCCAGAGTAAAGACAGTTCTATTTAATTATACACTTATAAGCCTTCTTTTATGAAAGTATATTCATTTGGTTCCTGGGTGTTTTTCTAGTTGTATTTTATAGCCTGCTAGATAAATCCTCATATTCCTTTGTTTCAACAGGGCTTAAATAAAGGTCATTTAAATTTGCTCACCTTTCTTATCCCCTGTGCATTTCCATAATCCCTACTTCCATTGTAATAGTGTGATAGCTTTCTTCTCAATGTACCTTTTTCAGAATGAGATGATAAACATTTCATTAAATAAACCTAAGTCTATTGGAATTTAATTCCACACTCCTCTTATGTTGTGTGTGTTTGTGAAAATTATTAAGTTCTTTTGTAAGCTCTAAACAATCTTACTAAACTTGCTAGCTATGAATTATTTTACAATTTTGATATGCAACTGTAGTTGAGTAATATAATTCACAAATGTAAACATTTAATATGATAATGGAATATTCTTCCAAGAGCAATAGCTTTAATATCATAAACAGAGATCTTCAAATCATGTCCCATTCCCTGCTGAATTCCCTTATTTTTTGACAAGGATAATTCTTGGATAAATTATTTTTCCAAAAATATAAAGGCTGAGTTGTCAACTTTTAAATAAAATGACTGTGGGACTTAATAAATAATGAGGTCTATTTTTTCACTTTTATACAAGAAAAGAACACAATGCATTTAACTCATGGTACTTGTAATGAAATTCTTACTTGGCGCTGTAAGAACCAATATATGTTTTTACTTGTTGCTACAGGAACAATACCTGTGCAACTCAAGTAGTTCCAAGACTTTATTAATTATCCAGTGTGTACAATACTGCAATCAGCTTTAATGAGGAAGTGAAGCAGGACCAGAATAAGTCATTATGATCCACTTCCTCACTCTTCTTTATGAACATTTAGATTCAATTTCTTGGTCTGGCCCACAAGCTGTAGGCTACTCTCACCATGTGCAAAATTTACCTTTTAGTTGAACTGTGTAAAAACTTCCCATGGTGTCAAAACCTTACTCAAATCAAAACTACCAGTGTCTGTTCAGTTCACTCTTATACCCTAGTCTCTGAATGCTATCTAGTTCCAATTTTGCTGACCACAAAATGTTGCCCATATGTTTTGTTATTAAGCTACACTGAATATCACCAGTTATTCACTGTTACCTATACAACAATCATTCCCCGCCTCCTCTTTGCAAACAGAAACCTGGTTTATCTACTTTCTTCTGAGCAACCATGTTTTTCAGAGATGAAAAAATATCCCCATAGAATGAAATTAAAGTAGTCTAAGCTAAGTAACGTTAGTTTTATAGCTCATATTAAGTTTAGGAATTCAGGATAGTCCTGGTCAATGATACACCCGACAAAATGTCCAGGCTGCTTTTTCCTTAACTGCCCTTATTACAGGACAGGCATACCAATTCAGACCTCAAGAGAGGGTTCTTAAATTTTGTGGAAGAAAGTATTTGAGGTGAATCCACAGAGTAAACGGAAAGCAGGTTTATTAGAGCAGTAAAGAAACAAAAGAATGGCTACTCCACAGACAGAGCAGGCCCAAGGGCTGTTGGTTACCCATTTTTATAATTATTTCTTGGTTAGGTTAAAGAAGGGTTGAATTATTCATGCCTCCCCTTTTTACACCATATGGAGTAACTTCCTGACTGGCATTTGTAAACTATCATGGAGCTGGCGGGAATGCAGTAGTGAGGATGACCAGAGGTCACTCTCATCACCATCTTGGTTTTGGTGGGTCTTAGCTGGCTTCCTTTGCAAGCTGTTTCATCAGCAAGCGCGTTATGACCTGTGTCTTACACCAACTTGCTAACTCATTCTCTGACTAAGAAAGAATACCTTAACCGTCTGAGAATGCAGCCCAATAGGTCTCAGCACCATTTTACCCAGCCCCTATTCAAGATGGAGTCACTCTGGTTCAAATGCCTCTGACAATTTTGCTAATTGTTGATGTGTGATTTTTGGAGCTGCTATAGGCATCTTTTGATTCTGAGTAGCTAACTCTAACATGCAAAAAGATAGAAGGAAAAAAAAAAAAAAAAAAAACCTGTCCTTTACGATTTCGTTAAAATGCTGAGTTATGTGAAATAATACATTTTCCTTTATAGATGTATGCAAACAACAACAATCTGATTTATATATAAGCATTTATACATTTTATTATGTGAAATAATACAATTTTGTTTATAGTTTTATGCAACCAACAACAATCCAAATTATATATAAGCACCCACTTCTATATTTTTCTCAATTTTTAGATATTTTATTCTCATCTCTTCTCTAGTATAAAATGTTGACAATTTGAACCAAATTTCTCTGAATTAATTTTTTACTCCAAAAATAGAGCATCTATTAGAATTTTCCTGAAACATATTAAAATATTGACCAAGGAATTCTCTACATTTAAGAAGAATTTAATGTATTTCCAGACAGATTAAGGCTTAAGTTGCTAATAACTCTAAAACAGACTTTTCTGAGTGCTTCATAACAATGCATAACTACCTTGCAATTCAAGTAAGTTTCTCCATGGCTACATCCTTTACACACTAACATGTATATTTAATTTTACCCTTTACCCAACATGAATTAGTTATTATAGTCCTAATAGATTACAATGAAAGATCTAAAATTAATTCTACTTTTTAGTGACGACATTAGCTTATACATTTTGGGGAAGAAAATTAAGAAAGTTAGTGAGTCTGGAAATGATTTATTAAGTATATTTGAAAGTACAATGAACCTCTCAGGCATGTAAAACATTTAATAGCTAAAGCTTCCCAATATGTGGAACATTGGTACAGTGACTCTCTGACATGGCTACATACACAGATTGTGGTTAAAGTTTTCCTCTTGTATTTGTATTGGTTTATACCTGGAAATTCCAATTTGGAAAACGGAACTTTGACATCTGAATTTTAAAAATGCTTCTTTGGTAATTCTGATGTGGACTTCCTTTGCCAAATACGTAATAAGCCCACATTAACCTTGCAGGGTACTCTACGAGCCAGCAGTGTTGAGTATGAAAAATAACTATTTGGAGTAAACAGAAAGGAAAACGATAACACTCCTTAAATAGGTCCCTGAAACTAAACTCAGGAAGGCTAGTTTTACTTTCTTGCTTATTTTTTTTCTGGTTTTTATCAATGATATGAATATTTTCATTTTGGTGGGTTTAATAGGTCTCATTATTCTTTTTTCTTTGCTTCTTGGGGAGGATTGAAAATATATACTATCGAAAGCCATAATGTCTCAAGATAAA
>NW_016107428.1:5139691-5176291 GCF_001604975.1 Cebus imitator
TTTTTTTACTGCTAGTCCTACTGATTGTAGCTGTATTTTGGTGAGGTGTAAAGATGAAAACAAATAACTAGGGCATAATATTTAATTTATTGGTTTTGTTTAAATAAAGTGACAAAAGCTAATGCATGTGGGTGATAGCTTCAGAAAATAAAAAGCTATCTAAGAACTAGACTTCACAGAGGGTCCAGCTAATCTCTGGTTTCAGCACAGCCTATGCTGCTGGGTGGAAAAATGTCCCCAGCTTGTTTCTAGATTACTGGTGATGCTTGCCAAAAGAGTAACATTGTTTAGCTATTGGCTTTAAAATAGCTAACATTTAAAAACAAATTAGTACATTTAAGAGATATGCCCTCAAAATAGAAAAAAATACAATAAATAGATCAATGTATAAATTAATAATTGCTATTACTATGGGAGGTTATCATAGAAAGTTAAATCCAGTTGCAGGAAGATGGAAAACCTTTCTGTGAGGAGCTAATAAGTGACTTAATATGTGGAGATGAATAGGAGATAACTGGGTAAAGAAAGGGGTAGGGAGTGGGCAGAGCATGCCAAGCAAATGCAGCAAAGTGCAAAGGCTCTGAGGTAAAGAGGAGCGTTGCATATTTGAGAACATGGAGAATTGAGGGGAAAACAAAATCACTATGAGTGGGGTAACTGGAGATGAATTTCAAAAAATAACTTTTGAAGCTGTTCATCCTAACAGTTTTTGGAAATCATATTGGCTGAGAGAACCATGTAGATGGGAGGCAGAATGAATCTGGGGTGCCCAGATTGTAAACCACTGATGTAGCATTAACCGTGATATTAACATTGAATACAGAAGTGCATACAACATAAAAGCAGCAAGTGGTCATTTAGATTGGATGTGAAGTGAAGGAGAAGAAGATTTTTTCTCTGGAATTAAATAGTTGTGCCTTTCACTGAGCACAGGGAAAGGGCCATATTTGGAAGAAAACCATTTTTGGAAACGTATTTTTGAGGGACATTTGAAGTATTTAAGTTGAAATTTCAGGGCAACCTTTAGGGATATGTACTTAGAATTCAGAGAAGAGGCCTGCACTTAAAGGCAAAAGTCTGGCCAGCAATGGCGTATCAATCCTAAGTGAGGATGTGGGAGTTTTTAGATCGATGGAGTGCCCAGAAGCAGTTTAAGGATCAAGACGTGATGTGAGATTTAAACTTATCAAACATTTATAAGAACAATGATAAGTTATTGTTTAAGGAGACCCAATTATTCTACATGCTAAATCCAAACAGATAACTATATGGTTATCCTAAGCAAAATTACTAACAGTATCAAAGTAGGCATAATTAAAAGGTGGATGAGGTATTAAACACCTATATTTTGTTACTGCGTTATTGGTAACTATGGGTAAGAAGTTGCCCATTTCCATTATTCTTGTCAGATCCACTAATTCTTGTCCCCAGTTGAGCATACCTACTTGCCTCTTTGCGGGTCTATAGTGATAGGTGATGTGGATTTAAGGTTTAATTTATTACTGTGTAGTGTAGATATGTTTTCTGAAGGGCAGCGTTTGAGGTGTGCGAGAAATAATTATGTACAGTATCATACTAATAAATGTGGGTGTTGTGGGGTGTATATGTTTTTCGGTTTACTGATTTTGTAAGATATTTAATTGTTAATGGGAAAATGTCTCTTTATGACACCTGCCTCAGAAAATGTGAGTTGGGTTGAAAGGTTGGGAGGTCTGTGCATGTCTCTGCCTGCCCGTGTTATATAAGCACCTTCCTTTTACTGGAGATGATATACTGATGGAAGAAAAATACAATTCTACATGTCTTGAAATGATCTAAGTTCAATCTTCAAAGTAAGATTTTTTCCTTCACTACGGAAACTTTTAAAATGATACTTTTATTGCTTTAGCTATTTCTATTCCAATGTGCAATTTCACAAATTTATGATATACTGTAAATTCTGGAGGTGTGACTCTCCATCTATGTCTTCTACTTGCAAGTGACTATTCATTTTCATATCAGTCTAGAAGTATATACTAATATCAATCTAAAAGGTAGCTTACACTCTGTAACCACTGAAATCTCACTGATTTTAGGTGAGTACTTTCATTGTCTAGATTAAACATCGTTGAAGAGACTTCTTCATTATTCAGAACCTTATCTCTCTAGTGGTTTTCTTTCTCTTATTACCAAATGACCCTCTAGTTCAGGAACTGAGATTTAATCTCCTACTTGCTATTCAACAGACTGTGAGGTGTTTTTCTATGTAAGTAGAACAGTATACGGCATATAGTAAGTGCTGAATAACTGTTAGATAAATGAGTGAGCAAATAAACACTATACAAGCATTTTACTTTTTGCTGCGGCATCACAGGTAGTTGTATTTGTAAGTAAAACTGTAGAAAATATAGAAACTGCAATACTCCATGGAAGTAATATTTTTCTGTATACATATCAATTCACACAAAGACTTTTTCAGACAATGTTGCCCCTAATGTGTATGCAAAATAAAAATACACAGCTTTGTGAATGTGATTTTGGTTACTGTGAATCCTAACAATCTTGTTGGGGATTGTGCAGCAAAGAAAAACTTTCTACCCATTGCTTCTACAGAAACACATGTGTATTAATCCATCACCCATAGTAGTTTAGATGTTCAGTTTTCTTTTCTGGTAGTTAGTTCTCATTATCCACACTAATATGTTCTACAAAATTGCCCCAAGCACTGAATTAGCTAATACAGAGCCATTGCTCCTACAGAAAATACAGTTAGGTTTTTCTGAGCCTTTGGCTACAAATTTCACCTATTAATACCTAACCCTGTGTTTAAAGATACCTTATCTAATATATATTGTTAATTCAATAACATTGAACTCACAGCCAGCAGCACTATAACACATGTCTGAAGAAACTTTACCTACCACACTAACTTTCTCTGTAGTCACAGCCTTCCTGCATTTAGGAACATTAGACAGCATTTCAGCACCACACTTAGAGCCCATTTTAAACAGCAAGTCACCAACAGAAAGGACACACACAAAGTGTCACTGAAATGCGTGCGCGCGTGCACACTCACACACACACACACACACACACACACACACAGAAAGAACACTCACGTACAGTATGAAAGCAGAAACCAGCAAGCAGAACATCATCTTGTTCTGCTTCAGCTGGGAACTATGCATCAGGCAAATCACATTTTTCTCTGCTCTGTGTTTGTTGGATTTGTTTGCAATGACCTCTAAAACACCCTGAGTAGTGATTTAGAAGTTACAAATAAATTTCAGCAAGCAGACCAATTTACAAATACCAAATCTCCAAATCATGAAGAATCACCATATTTCAGTCAACTATAAAAGGTGTACCTCCCTGAAAACATTTATTGAGGACCATATTGTTCAACGACAAGGAAACAACAACTAATCACGCACTTCTCATATAATAATGAAAAGTGAATTTTTTTTTAAAGTGTAGGGTAAAACCTAATTGTATGTTGACCTTCAGTAACTTTATATCAAATTAAGTAAAACTCAATTACCATTTTAAGGTTTTTCTGAAACAGGCAAACAGAAGAGTAAGAAAATTGCTGATTCTTCCCCATAGATTTTCTACCAACCAAACAACTGTAAGATTCTACCTTTGTAGATGTCACTGTTTTCCCATCTCTTAATATTGAATCACAGTGTTTCTTAAGTTTTTAGGAAATATATGTTTGTCAGATACGTTATTAGAGAACAAGTATTATGTATTTTATATTATCCCTTTAAATACACTTAAATATCAAGCACTATTTTTGAATTTGGGAGAGTGTTGATAGATCATCTAATTCTATCCCACATGAGGAAACAGAGGTCAATAAATGTTAAGTGATGAACACGTTCATACAGTACATTTAAAGTTAATGGTTAGAGCTGGGAGAAGTGGCTTAAGCCTATAATTCCAGCACTTTGTAAAGGTTGAAGCAAGTAGATCATTTGAGGCCAGAAGCTTGAGACCAGCCTGGCCAACATAGTGAAACCTGTTCCTACTAAAATTAGAAAAATTAGCCAGGTGTGGTGGCACACACCTGTAATCCCAGCTACCAGCGAGGCTGAGACACGAGAATCCCTTGAGCCCAGGAGGTGGAGACTGCAATGAGCCAAGATTATGCCACTGTACTCCAGCATGGGTCACAGAGCAAAGCTCTGTCACAAGGGGAAAAAAAATTATGGGTAGATTAAATGTGTGCTCAGCTTGAGAATAAAATATATTTCTCTTACACTAACTTTTTAAAAAATACGTTTATAGAAAACCATGAATTACATTTAGTTGAGAAGTAGCACCCAAGTAATTAAGAAGCCAGAAGCAACTCTAAACATGATTCTAATAAATCTCATGATATTCTTTCTTGTTTCCAGATTACCCACCTAACATTTCTTGATTGTTTTTCTCCTTTTAAATGCAATGCACATTTCTCTCAGTTGTATATTTTTAAAGCAGAGATTTTGTTTTGATAAAACACAAACTGGAACAAAGCAGTTGATACTCACTAAAGGCTTGAATGTGAAAAATAATCATGGGTAACTGCTTGGTTTACATTGAAAATATACTGAGAATATAGTTCTACTTTCAGTACATTATTAGTTGCAAGGTGACTCTGAAATAAATATAGGTTTTTTACTTTCTCATTCTGTCTTGTGTTGTTCCAAAGAAGTTTTTTGACCTTCTGATGCATAACAATAAGTTGCAGTCACATAGAAGTTATAAAAAAATATTTGTTAAATTGTTAAATGACTAAATGGTAGCATCAATTTAAATTCGATCTTGAAGTATTTTTATAGACATATCTGTTTTTTTTTTCCTTTTCCATCAGCTTTTTAATTCAAATTAATCATTTGAGCCACAACTTACCCAAATTAGTAGAACCTCCAGTTTCTCATTTCCAAGACCTAAAATTAACAATAACAACAATAAAAATCCTGGAGTTGTATTCTGCCCAAATTCAGGTTTGTTTCCAAAAGATCTGATTTGAGAAGTTTAATAATCTAAAACCACATACCAATATTTAGCTGTCTCTGTATCTTTCATTGCCACAGAGGTCACATTTAAAATTAGTTCTGGGCTAGGCGTAGTGGCTACTGCTTTGGGAGGCCAAGGCAGAGGATCACTTAAGGCTGGGAGTTT
Organism: Cebus imitator; assembly: GCF_001604975.1. Taxonomy (NCBI): domain Eukaryota; kingdom Metazoa; phylum Chordata; class Mammalia; order Primates; family Cebidae; genus Cebus; species Cebus imitator. The sequence continues at coordinate 5,144,837 of NW_016107428.1, forward strand.
GAGGCCAGTCTACGCAACATATTGAGACTCCATCTCTAGAAAAAAATTTTTAAAAAAACAAAAAGTTAGCCAGGAATGGGTGCATATTCCTGTAGTCCTAGCCACTTCGGAGGCTGAGGTAGGGGGATCACTTGAGCCCAGGAGTTCAAGGCTGCAGTCAGCTCTGATCATGCCACTGTGTTTAACCCAAGTAACAGAGCAAGACCCTGACTCAAGGGGGAAAAAAATGTATATCACTTCAGAGATCACAGTAGTTAATGAGGAATGTGTTCAGCATCTAAAGTGAGAGCACTCCAGTTGATATTGCTATGCCCAACCATTGCTCCCAAATATGGCCTTCCAGGAGGAGTGATCAAGACAAGGAGAAGACTCCAGCTTCAGCTATAGGTGGGGACAAACTCAGCCTCCCTATGCTGCCCATCAATTTGAGATATTAAGTTGAGGATAAGAGTTTGGACTCTCCTTTCCTCCATGATGCATTCTCAGATATCAGTGGCCCTGGCATATCTATAACCCCCAGATTTAAGTTAGAATCATGTCTCTCCATCAGAGAGATCATAATAACACTGAGATTCAAAAGCTTCTACTTTCTTTTCTCCTAAAGAAATTATTTTTTCTCAATACAAACATAATGAAAACAACCATGACAAATCACAAAAGGTCTATTATAAAAGATCTATAGGATAGTAAGGTACACCACTCTTAGTGTTATACAACAAATAAGAGCATACCAAATGACTTTCTTTAAAGAAAAGATATATCCTCAGGATAATGTGCTGTGTCTACCTGACAGAAAAATTGTAGAACACCTTTCAGTGGCATCCTTGTGAAGCCCTACCTACCTCTATGTTCTGCTTTTAAAATATTGCTTAATATATTATATAATGATACAGGTACTGAATTTGTAGAACTAAATCTGGTTTTTCTTTGGAATAGCCCCACCTGGTCTCTTCATCTATATCTTCCTAGTCTTTACTCTAGATCATGTCCTAGTTTTCCTGTATTAATAGTTGTTGCAAATATTTTCATTGTTTTGTGGTTAAGTAAGCATTTTTACATCTGACCTCCTCATAATCTTCACTGCTAAATTGAGAACAAAAAAACAATGAAGCCAAAAAGGCTTTTATTTCTAAACACAGATCTGTATACCTATTTACATCTGCAGACATATTTTCTAACATCCTTACCTACAAAATCTCTAAAATAAAATATCTCACAAATGCATTTCTAGTAATTGAGAAGTGTAAGCAAATTGTATATTAACTACACTCCACAATGGAAGATGACATAGATTACTTTGCTGATGAAAATTTGGTTTCTAATTAAAAATCAAATAATATTTTGAACATTTATAACATGCTAGACACTTCTATATTAGTATTCCATTTGATACAATAAGGCCTTCCCTCATTTTATGAGGTCAGAAACATTCTCCTGTGTGCATTGAAGAAGCAAGCACCCATGAGCTCTACAGCATCAAGGTAATGAATTTTGCCAACAACCACATCAACTTAGAGGAGTATCCTGAGCCTCTTATGAATCCCCTACCCAGCCAACACCTTGATGCAGCATTTTGAGGCCCTGAACAGGGGACCCAGAAAGGATGTGCCAGACTCCTGGAACACAAAACTATGAGATAACAAATGCATGTTGTATCTATTTGTTATACAGCAATAGATGACAAATACCCAGCCAAAATTCAGTTAATGAGCACTGGCGTCAGAATCTGAAGCCGCGGTTGCCAGACCAAGTAGTCTTGAATAATTGCCATCATTCATATTTAGTAGAAGGATGAAAAGCAAGCTAGATGACAGGTGAATGCAGAGATGGATCGATAGATGCAGAGATAGATGCAGAGATGATAGATAGATAGATAGATAGATAGATAGATAGATAGATAGATAAAGACATGAGGAATAATACATAGATGATAGACATGCTGATAGAAATACAGGGCCTTTAGTATAGAAAAACACTAAAGTCACTAAAGTCAAAGATATAAAGGACACAAATGCTGTTTTAATCACTGACAGAAGTTTTAAATGGCTAATTTAAACTCTAAAATATAAAAAAGAGTGTAAAATTATAAGTATTGGATGATGCCTATGAGCACAATATACAATACATTTGAAAAATGAAGTAGAAAATAGTGACAATCTCTTTCATTTGACACTTTAAAATAGTGATTTGAAATCCTAAGCTAATTTTCCTCTAAACAAACATTCTCTTGACATTGTAATTTTGAAAAGTTGTGTATGTCCTAGGCAGCTGTAATATATTGCTCCTCTTTCTCTCTAAATCCATAATCCTTGGCTCATGCCCCTTTGACAGTGCTGCTTGTCTGTCTGTGGTGCTTATTGAGTGTGAGCCTGGAATTTGAAGTCTCAGAACATACATTCAAATACTAACACCAAGACTTATTGGCATATAAACTTGGAGGGTCTTATTACCCACCGAAGTTTCAGTTTCTCATTTGTAAAATAGAAATGATAATAACAGTTCCAAGCATTCCATGTTGCTATAAATATTAAATGTTATAATGTCCTGAAATTGCTAAGTATATGTCTTTAACATCAAATGCTCATAAACAAACTTCTTTTTGCTTTTTTTTAAAAAATCACTGGTGGCTACTTAGTGTTGAGGCACAAGGATTGAGGGCAATGTGGTATGTACAACAAGCTGTTTTGAACAAGGTATGCTGTTTTCAATTTGAGAAATTATTATACTCCTCGGGTAGATTTCAAAGATCTCAAGAGGAGATTCATGTTTAACAAACCTCTGCTATGTACTGGGAATAGTAGCAGACATAGCAGATATGCACATCTCATGGGTCATCTTTTTAGCCTTCACCCACTGCTCCTGGGAAGTGTATTAATATTTCATATTACAAATGGAAAAACTCCTAGAGCAGAAAAGCTCCCAATGAGCTAGCACTAAAGTACAAAACTAGGTTTTCTTTCTTTGTTTCTGTTGTTTATACACAGTGAACAGCAAGCCCTCAAGATTTCTTGATCATATCATTCTCAAAGTACTGCTTCTCAAAATTGTAATGCAAGCAGAGAACTTGAAGCCTTTGCCAGAGTACTGTGAAAAATGTGTTGGATCACCTCTCTGCTGGCAAAACTGAGCTAGTTGTACTCAGCACTCACTTCCCGTAGAGGCAGCTCTAGAACTTGCTACATCAATGGTAGGTTCCCAGGACTTTAGACTGGTTCCATGATAGTGATGTTTGGATGTTGTACAAAGCAAGCAGGAAAGTGTGGTCCAAACAGCTTGTGTGTGTGTGTGTGTGTGTGTGTGTGTGTGTGTGTGTGTGTGTACACGCACATGTTTGTATGTCTTAAAGTGACTTGAGACATAGAATTGCACGTGCACACGTGTGTGTGTGTGTGTGTGTGTGTGTATTAAAGTGACTTGAGATATAGAATCACACAAATGGCTCATATATAATACTCTTACCCATCAACCAAGAAGGAAAAATTTAAATTCAAGTTCATGTCATCTGTGGACAGGTTGTCCAAACGTATACTGCCTGAATGTCCATAAGTTCAAAGAATAGGCCTAAGACTAAAGAAATAATTGGAACTCTTGAAAGAGTAAATGTAAAAATAGTTTAGAAGTATATTTGAACTATATCGTGTTATCATGGAGAAAGTGAGAATGACACACAAAAAAATACTTAAACCTTAGTATACCATGTATCATACTTCAGCAATATTGGGCCTCATAAAATTCTGAGATTTATATGGCTCATGCAACATGGCCTATGACATATATCCAGGCAAAACTCCATGTTAGCCTATGCAAACCTTATATTAAAAAGTTATACTTATTCTACCTATGACCCTCAATTAGAGGCTACTATTTGTAATTGTGACTTTTAGGGGGTAGAAAACTATTACATCCTTTAAAGAATGTCTGCATTCTTAACATACAATCAGTCCCCAACATATGATGGTTTGACTTGCAGTTTTTCATCTTTACTGTGGTTGGAAAGCCATAAACACTCAGTTGAAACTGTATTTTGAATTTTGATCATTTTCCAAGCTAGAGATATGCACTATGATGCACTCTTATGATACTGGATAGTGGCATGAGCTGCAGCCTCTAGTCAGCCACACGATCACAAGGATAAACAAATAATACTTGATAACTCCCTGAAGAACACTGTGCCTATGAAACCATCAAGTGTCAATGTCCCAGTGTCCCCATCAGCTATTCTCCGCCTCATCAGAAATCAGAGAAATGGATGATCTTGTCATTGTTTCATCTCTATCATTCAGCGATTAACTTCAGTTCAATGCTTCAAACATTCCTCAGGCCCATTGTGCTTTCTGCTGTGTACATTAATGGTAACTACCAATACCGCCATTCATTTTTAAATTTTCAGTACAGTATTCAATAAATTACATGAGATAGTCAATATTTTGTTATAAAATAGGCATTGTAATGGATGACTTCGCCCAACTATAAGTTAAAGTAAGTGTTCTGAACACTATTAAGGTAGGCAAGGAAAACTTATGTTTGGTAGGCTAGGTGTATTAAGTGCACTTTTGACTGAGTGATAATTTCAATTTATGAAGGGTTTATTGAGATAGAATGCTAATGATAATTTCAATTTATAATGGATTTATTGAGATGAAATGCCATAGTATGTCAAGGAGCAGCTATAACTCATCTTTTAAATAAGTAGATTTTGATATATTTAAATATTGTCTATATCTGCTCTTTCTATCCATCTGTTCACACTATTGACATTTCTTAAAAGAGTATTTGTTCATGTATGTTATCCTTAAAGTCACTAATACACTAATATCTCATGTTAATCTACAAGAGGGAAACATGGCGTACTTTTCTTTTATGTATATGTATTTTTAAATACACAGATACAGACACAGATAACACATTCACACACATACAAATATATTTTTCATTGAGTATCTTGAGGAACTAAAGTTTCAGAGAAGCAATTTAAGTACTGTTAGCTTAAGCTAATGATGCTCAAACTGACTTTGTGACTCCATTCTGTTAAGTCTCAATTGCAATTCACTTTTCCACGTAGATTTTCTATCATACTATTCTTTGGGACTTATACTTTGGTTATCTTAGAAAAATATGGCATATTTACATTTTTAAATGCCAACATTTAACAGAAAAATGAAATATGTAACCTTGCCTTTGAAATTTACATCTTGGGGAAAAAAGCACTTTAAAAATATTAATTTCCAGTGGATATTCTAAATATTTCTTTTATGTGAAATAAATGAAAAGTTGAGTACTATTATTTAACAAAATTCGGAAGTGCTGTAATGATGTTATAATACATGAATATGCATTTTCTGTAAAGTAGAAACAGTTAAAGCAGTTAACATGCAAAGCCTTTTAGCGTTACAGTCTTTTAGATACCAAATATGTAATGATTTTGCTTCTTTCACACAGTGAGATTCAGTAAACTCTGAGGTCCTGAAGTAATAGCTATGACTATTTCTTAGTTTCCTAAAAAGTGCCATATTGATTTGCTAATGTAATAAATGTTTTTATGTTTAGAAAAAAGAAAGAACAAACTTTTAAACATTATCCATAAAAATAGAAAAGTAATTTAAGCATAATAAAATCATTTTCAATAAAAGAAGAAAAATGTGTCCAACTTCATACTTGGGTTTTATGGAATTTGAATTCATTTTTGAATTAGATCAGATTTAGTATTATACCAGAATGGATCATTTTCAATACAATCATAATGAGCATTACCATATACTGTACAGCAAAAGAGTAGAGCTGAGCTTGCCAAAATTTCATTCTTGGAAGCACTGCTGATACAAAAATAACCCTTTCCCCTGAGTACAATATTTAAGAGGCTTTAAAATTCTTCAAGAATCATTGGAAGTTACTTTATACAAGAAGCAATCATTTGTAAGTTTGAAGCTGAATTACATTGTTTGTTTTCCATCTAAAAATTCTTTCTGCTCCCAATGGTTGTTTGTGACTTTGCTTGGCCATTCAACATTTTAAAGCAACCATTTTGTGACCATCTGCCACTTATCCCTTTGGCCCCAATCTCTCCTGCTCTGATCACTATTGATTTTCCAAATGGAACCACCATAAAATAAATGTACCAATTATTACATTTAGGTTGGAAAGAGCATTTGCTACTCCTGTAAATTGTTTATGAGTTACTAAAGTATCAGTAAAAATAACCAAAAAATAAAAGCATTTCTTTGAGGTACAGGTTTTAATGCTAATCATTTAAGTTTAAATCTTTATAATCATGATTAGCCCATATTTTCTATTTTGTAAAATAATTAGCTACACAAATTCCCACATTAAAGACCTAAGCAAATGCTTAACACAATTGGTCCTTCCAAATGCACCTATTGTATACATTTTTAAACTCTTTACCATTTCTATTCAAAATTGAAATATTCTTAATGAAAAAAGAAGTGTTTAATATAAGGAGATATTTGAATTAAAATTCTTTCTCTTGAAAAGCAAAACTATTCAGACAACAAAGAGATCAGTGTTTATTAGGAGTTGAGGGTAGGAGGAAGGACTGAATGGGGGAACGCAGGGCATTTTTAGGGCATGTACCATACCAATGCAAGATATTAACAGGAGAAACAGTGGTGGGGGGACACAGGAAGAGGGATTAAATGAGAACTCTCCATACCATCAATTCTATTTTTGTTTAAATATAAAAGTGGTTGAAGAAAATTTATTTAAAAATAAACAAAAAAATCTCTCTTGCTTGCATCTCCACGCTTCACTATGATTCTGTGTATCGTTTCCTAAAATTAATGTCAAGATACATAAGAAAGAAAATCTTGAAAGTCTTGTATGGAGTGAAATGGCTCAAACTAAAATGTCATACTAAAGCAGAATTCCTCTCAACTCAGGTATATAAGATATTATGTTTTTGGCCTTTCCATTTAATTTAATTGTGGTTATGTTAGTATAGGTAGCTAGATAGATATAAGCAGGGCAGGAGAGGGCCCCCAGAAATGTCAGGCACTCACTGGTTGACAGTCAGGCAATAATAAAGCTGTCCATCTAAAATGATAAGTGGTACCGGCTATCTACCCAAAGGAAGTTGTATGAAAAAGACAGATGCACATGCATGTTTATAGCAGCACAATCTGCAATTGCAAAGGCATGGAACCAACATTAGGGCCCATCAATCAATGAGCGGCTAAAGAAAATGGGGCATATATACACCTCAGAATACTCTTCAGCTTTAAAAAGAATGAAATAATGTATTTTGCAGCAACTTAGATGGAGCCGGAGGCCATTATTATAAGTGAAGTAACTCAGGAATGGAAAATCAAATATCGTATGTTCTCACTTGTAAGTGGGAGCTAAGCTATGAGGATGCAAAGGCACAAGAATAATGTAGTGAACTTTGGGGACTTGGGGAAGGTTGGGAAGGGAGTAAGGGATAAGAATACATATTTGCTACAGTGTACAATGCTCAGGTGATGGGTGTACTAAAATCTTGGAAACCACCGCTGAAGAACTTATCCTTCTGTACTCCAAAAACGATTGAAATAAACATTAAAATAAATAAAAATGCTTCAGATGGTTAAAAAATAATGATAATTAAATAATAAGGGGTCACAACTAGTGCCAAGAGAGAAAGAAGTTCCTCCAAACAGAAAACAAGCCAGCAAACCACAATTCCCTGATAAGGTTTTAAGCATACACAGCACAGGGCAAATGACAGACTTGGACCAGTATATGACCTTCCTCTGGGGCCCCTCAATCAGTAAAGGAAAATTGCCCCAAGTGAGCATGCACACACCCTCAGTAAACACACTGCACGTGCTGCCCCTCCCAGCACTGACAGGCCACTGTACATGCAACAGTTGAGCAACTATGAGGTGCAACAGAGGTTACAAGGTAAGGAAAGAAAAAAAACACAACAAAGCCAATATATAAAAATCCTGAGCCAAGGGTTGAGTGGGGCAGTTAATCTCTCAAATTGCCTGCTTGGTCATCTTCCAAGTGTACTTTGCTTCTTTCAATATACCTTTGTTTCTGCTTTAAAACTTGTCTGAATCTCTCAGGTAAAATCTTTCCCCTGAGAAAACAGGGCTGGGATCACTGTGGACTCAATCCCTTTTTGGGAACGCACCTCCTGTAACAGGTGGAGCAAAGATTGTGGAGCTAAAATTTCCATTTGTACTTCTGTGAAGGAAACCAATCAATTCATGACCAAATAGGTGTTTAATATCTCTGTGGCATTGCTTGAAAAAGTTGATGTATACAGATTACTCATTACTCATGTTCCCAGGCTGTGTGTGACCAGGGACCCATTATATCTGTTTTCACTGTTTGTGTTTAAGCCTTTCTATGCTTTATTCACATGCTTTTTCTGACAATAAAGAGATTAATGATTACTAGAAGTTGAAGGTGGGAAGAAGGAATGAATAGGTGGAGCACTGTACATATTTAGGGCAATGAAACTATTCTGTATGGCATGTCAATAGTGGATATGTCATTATAAATTTGTCAAAACCTTTGGAACCGTACAAAACAAAGAGTGAACCTTAATGTAAACCATGGACTTAGTTAATTATAATTCAAAGAAGAAATTTTATATGTTGCAAATCTCAATAGATATCATAGTATTTGTCTATCCTTTGGGAATTTAAAAACAAGGGGAGGTGATATAAGAAGAAAGTGTAAGAAAAGACATGGAAAAATTATTTGGGGTTCAACTTAACTCTTCCTAATGCTTAAGTTATATAGCTGTTGATAGCTATATAACTATCCTAATTTCATGAGCTCTCGTTTAATGTTCTTCAGTAAAAGTTCAGTTCCAAATAGCCCAGAGGAACATATATCAACTATATATTGAAATCTAACAGAATGGTTTCATTGACCTCACATAGTAGAAACAATCTGTATTTAATGATATAATTAAGATACTCTATTCACTATGTCCTTTTTTCTACTTTTAAATACTCAGTAATTTGAAGGAAGATGCTAACAATTTTACTCAGTGGATTTTAATGGAGGCCAGAGAAGGAAGAAAATAAAACAAAACTCAAGCCACATTCACTGATGTTTTTAGCCTAACATGTACTAAGTTGGGGTTTGAAAGAGCCTTATTTATAACACATTCATGAGAGATGCTGCTGAACACTGGAAATCTCAGAAATGTGTCTTTAAAGTGTTCCTAACTCAAACCTAAGTTCCCTATGTTTGGAATAGCTAATTTTAACCAAGAAATGGCATTATATTTCACTTTTCAAATCTTAACATTTTATCTCATAAAGTCTAGTTAATTAAGTGATATAGAATAATTTAGTATTTCCTTAACTGTTCTATTTTTTTAAGTTCATAGGTAGGTACATGTGCAGGTTCATTGTATATGTAAACTTGTGTCATGGGGGTTTTAGTGGACTAAAAAGAAAGAAAATGTGCTTTTTTTACCTAGCAAGAAGATATACAATTGGAAATGAAGAAATTTACCATCTCTATCTCAAGGACAATAAAAAAAAAACAAACCCTGCTGTAGAAAATGTCCCCCACAGATTCATCATTCTAAAGTTGAATTGTGAAACTTGTTAAAGCATAGACATGAAAATCATTGCCAATATGTCAACCACCTTAATATCATCCAAAATTCTTGCAATCACTGCATTTTCTTCTATAAGGGTTGTCAAGATTTCATCAAAAAGTCTTTTTATTTGGATAGTCTCCATACAGTTGTCTACCTATTTTCACTCACTGGTTTGCAACTTCTCATATACCAGTTGTCATTTCTGTAACCTTTCCAACAGCAACTGTGCAGTCTTGGGACCAAGATGCAGAATATCTCACTCAACAATTCTCCCACAAACCATCTGTTCCTAGAGACATCAACAACTGTTGGCATTGGGAGATTCAGCATAATGGGAAATAAATTGTTCAAAATGATAAAGTGAAACTTTCTCAGAAATCTTAAATCCCAGGTACAATAGGAAAATAATTTTCTGACATATATAACCAGTGTTAGGTGAATAAAATAATTATTGTATAAAAAACATATAAAAACAAAAACACCAAAACCTTTTCACTCTTCCATCAGACTTATACAAGTTATACATGAAAATGTTTAAATTATAGAACCAAATCTTTGTAAAATCATGCAGTTTGCAAAATGGTATCTCTACCAAAAGGAAAACATTCATAATATTGACTCTTTCAAACAAGGCTATATATATTTATGTATGTGTATATATTTATCTGTATATATGTACTATATGTATACATATATGCATATGTATGTATAAATTAACATATACATATATATGTATGTATTGCTCTTTATTTTTCTACTCTCCACTTTCAATACACAAGTCAACTTTATTCCCTGTCAAAACTTTCTAAAGTAATTATAATTAAACATGGACAACAAAACAAAAGAAATATTGCTTTCTAATTATAACAGTAATAGTATTTTGGGTTTTTTTCTTTTTTTTTTTCTTTTTTTTTTTTTTTTTTTTTTTTTTTTTTTTTTTTTTTTCTTTCTGGTATTAAAGGGAAAACAATACCTAAATACCTTTCAGAACAAGTACCTGTAGAAAAACTATGGAAAGTTTTTCTACCTTGCATACAGAGTACACATAGTCCCAAATGTGTACTATTTCTCCCTGAAAATATTTCTAGTCTTTCATTTAAAATGATCCATAGCAATGCCTGAGTAAAAGCATGAATGGAACTTTAATATCTTCCTGCATTTTGAATTGGAAATTCTACTGCTCTTGAATAGTAAATGATCACAAATAACCTGCCATTATTCAACTCATTTTCATGGGGTAACTAAATTATTTTTGAGAGATTCTATTTTTTTAAATGGTTTTAGAGTTGATGTGAATTTTTAACATTTAATATGATTGTCAAAATTACTTTTGAAATATGTAAGACAATGTTACTATTCCCAATTTACAGAAAAAGTATTAGCTGAGTTACTTAAAGTCACGTACCTTAGAAGTAGCAGAGACAGAACTCAGAAAGCATGTTTTACAATTTTGAAAATAAGTTCAAATTTTTTCTGGAAATTGTTTGAGCTAACATTTTTAAAATAAAATGTATTTTTCTTTCTTAATCATGTAATATTACCTATCAACATATGCTTGAGTGCATGATAAATGATTTGAATATAACATAAATTAAAACCACAATATTTTTAAGTATCTATAAAATATAGGTCAGAAACTACATCTAGATTAGTCTCATTTGTTTTATAGAAAATATAACACCAAAATGATATTATAAATTTTATATCTAAGTTTAAAGACTGTTTCTAAACTTGTAAGTTGCTATACGACATAAATCAATTCTGGAAAATAACTCATAGCCAAAATACATTTCATATCCACTTTCTTCTTTTCTAACACATTTTTTTGTGTTAATTCATCTTGCTTTCTAGTCTGTTAAATCTCATGTCATTAATGCCTAATAGTTAATGTTTTGGTCTATTTAAGTCCTAAAGCTTAAATGGCTTGAGTATGATGCTTAGCAAATCTGTAATAGTTCTGTGCCTCTCTTTGAATCTCAGGTCTGTGAACCAGAGTTAGAGCATGTTTTATCTTGCATGTATTATTCATCACTCTCATACTCAGAGGGAAGTTTCACAGACATGAAAGTATTTCCATTTTTCTTTTTCTAAGGAAACATTCATCTCCAATTGGACTAATTACCACAGCCAGTTAACTCTCAATTACATGGGCAAAACAAATCATGTCATTTAAAAAGTTACCATTGTCACTACAAGTAGTCTTTTTGTAAATGGGTGATTATGTCAGACTGATAGAGTTTATTTCAAAAGGATGAGTAATTAGAAATCTCCCTCATAACTTCTCCAAAGTGATGACAAACATGAGTGTTTTAGACCACTGATTTTCAACTAGAGATGACTTTGCCTGTCCCACCTCTGCTCCCAGCTGATAATTGGCAATGTCTGAGGGTACTTTGGGTATCACCCTGGAGAGGGGCACTATTGGCATCTACTGGATACCTGCCACAGATGCTGCTAAACATCCTACAATGCACAAGATAGCCTCTCATGCAAATAATTATTTGGCTCAAAATGTTAATAATTGCAAAGTTGAGAACCCCTGGCCTACATAGTATCATATAAACAGTGGCTGCTAAAAACAAAATCTAGCTAATCATAATCCTGGTCACTTTGCTTTAATTTTAAAAGCTGAAGGAATAAGCTCAAAAATTACGTATTTTTTAAATTTTATTTTTTCTATTTATTTTTATATTATATGCAGGTATACGATTTAGGCTGAGCTTCTGCTTCAGTAGTTTTCAATGCATAACAAATTAGAGAAATGGAAACTACCATTTCTCTTTTCAGATTGAGAGAGGAGATCCAGAAAGGCTTAGTTTAGATTTGGATCTTGTGGATTTCAGTGAGCTGCTCTTCCATTCTTCTCTATTCAAGTTGGTTTACAAAGAAACAGAGAAATAAATAGAATGATCATATATATAAAATAGATGGATATAAGATAGATGATAGACAGACAGACAAATAGATGATAGATAGGCAGGCAGGCAGGCAGACAGACAGACAGATAGGTAGATAGGTAGATAGATAGATGGAATTGGTAAGAAGAGCTTGGAACCTAGAACCAGACTCCCTAAGTGTGTATTCTGGTTTCATGACTTATTAGTTGTTAAGTCTTTGACAAATACTTAAAATTTTAGAAAACTGTGTTTTAAAATATATATATAATTGGGATGATATAATAAACTTACTTCATTAGGGTTGTCCTTAAGATTAAACTCATAAAATCTTTAGAGCCACACCTTATATATAATGTATTCTAAAATATCAACCCTCTATGTAGCTACTTATACATTTTTACCTCAAATAATATTGCTTTCAGATTATAAGATAAAGAATCTTATTACCTATACTTATTTTATCTTTTCTGAAAGTGTCGATTTTCTGAAAATTACATAATTATTTTGAAGAGCCTCAAATGATGGACTTATGTATACAACACTGCTTCTCTGTAAAATTAGTCCAATTGTCACTGCATTACTGATCACCATTGGAAATGATGAATAAAATGAAATTAGTCTTTTACCAAAAAATAACTAGATTTGCCAATCCTGCTTCTTCGCGTGTGTGTATGTGTGTGTGTGTGCGTGTGTTTGTATGTGTGTGTGTTTATGTGTGTGTGTGTGTGTGTGTTTGTATGTGTGTGTGTGTGTTTTATCACCATTTGAAATGTAAAGTGAAAATGAAATGTCTGCATCATTAGAAAAATAGCTGCATTGGCCAATGATGCTTTTTCATTTATATGTACGTCTTGGTGTTTTCATGCTTCTGATCTGAATTGCCCAGGCTTCAGTAATTTATTTTGCCAGGCTTCTAAACTGCTTTAGGTTATTTTGATTGAAGTTAACTCATTTTTTCACCACTGTCATTGATCTAAGTCTTCCTATACTTTTCTTCTTCACAGTAACTTAAAAATCTATCGTGTCTTCAACTTTCTGCTTTAATCTTTCTTATCTTAAAATGTCTTATCTCATCATCTGTGCTGGCTTGTTCCAAATGACTCTCACCTGAGTATTGACCTCTGTTACTCACTATTTAGTGATTAAATTCAGTAGGCACAGTACAGCTTATTTTTAGACAGACTAGTACAAAGAATTAGACATCATGTATTATTATATTCTTAACCTTTGGCTGTTTAAAGACCATTAAGAACATTTATACCAACATCATTAATTTATACAACAATATAGCTACTTATAAACTTTATAGTTGTATAAATTGTTGCATTTTAAACATGTAGTTATATAAATAATCGTAGAAATGGTTGAGTAAATCTTTAGGTTTTTCATTTATCAATTTTGATGTTTAACACAAAGGATATTAGCATTCTGCAGTGGAGGTTTACATGGAGAGAGATTTGGAACTTTCCTCTTTTAAACAAAACATCATCCAAATCTCACTGGTAAAATTAGTTCAGTGTAAAAACCACAATTGTCTGGAGACTTGCCTTCTAATATTAACTTTAAATGAAATAGTTGGAGGTGAAGAAATCTGGTGATTTGGGGAGGGCATTTCAGTATTAATGGTAGCTCTAACCCATTAAAATGGAAAAATCTCACTATTAAATTTAGTGGACCACATCACTGATTATTCAACATAATATCAATAAGAAAATAATACATGTATTTTTTGAATGCTCAGATTTTTAGGGAAATAACCAGTGACAAGAGAGATAATAAAACCAGATAAATAAAGGAAAGTAAGTCAAATTACTATTTTAGTATATCAATACCAAAACCATACACTTTTCAGAAAGATTTCTTATATAGAACTTTCTATACCATATGCTGAGTAACTGAAGAAGTTTCACAATCTTTTCTTGAAATACCAGATGCTAGGTTTTATGAATTAAGAAAGCTGGGCTTGAAATGTCTAATAATATACCTAGTTCTAAAATGGCATGATCTTATATTAATATGAAATATAAACTGAGGGCCACAAAAGGTAAAAAGGAATTTTGCTTTCTTAGTTTAAACTCTTCCTTATTATCATTATCATTTTATTTTAATCATCATGATTAAGGAATATATTGTCTGCCATTTATTTCCTGGGTTATTATCACTCTGATACCTCTTATGTACTCCAAGCAATGGTTTCTCCCAGGATTTTAGGTTAAACATCAATGGCTTAACTGCATGTCTAAAAAAAATCAGCCTGGTGCCTTGCAGAAAAAGTGTCACTGAAATCTGACATGAAAACTCATGGTTTATTTTTTTTCATCTTCCTGTCCTTCTGCTTCCATACAATCAGCTCAAGTGAACACAGCACAGGAAACAGATCAAGATGCTGTTTCCTTCTCATCATTAACCCACTAGTTGGCCTTTGGTAAGTAAATCATTTGGGTGTTTCTTTTTTCCCCTCCAAATTGTATTTATTTGGAAAATAACACTACTTTTTCTTAGACCTACATATTTAAGATTCCATAAATTAAATGACTTTAAAAATTCTTTGCATTTTTCTTAGAGAGTAAATAAACCACAACATTATAAATTAGAATGCAATGTGACTTAGCCTATGTTTGATTCATGAAGTTTTGCAGTGGAGCATTTAATACATTTTGGTAATGCTTTTATTTGCATATCTTATACATGGAACAGCCACTCAAATTCGTGACAGTTTCCTTAACGTTTACCCTGGTCAAGAATTCCTAAAAGATGCAGCAGAGCTTCCTAAAATATCTTTGGGAATATCAGAAAGATCAGTCAAAGTGTAGGATAGGTTTTGGGAAATACAAGTTTGTTATGACTCATTTTTTTAGTTGCTTATAAGGTTAAAAAATATAAATGAAAATAATTTTCGACTTAAAGGCATATTTAAAAATATTAAAAATTAGGACTCTGTAATATGCCAACCAATTATTACTTGCTTTTTTCTCCAAGTTCAACAGGAATAACAATAACAACTGTCCAGTGACTCTTATAGAACATGATTTCTACTACATTTGTGAGTCAATAATATAAAGCTGTAAGAAGTGTGGTTTCAAAATCCAAAGAAAATTAAAAGCAAACTATTCTAAGTTAACGTTTATACACATGATTAACCTAATTAATAAAGAAAACACATTTTTAAAAAATTATCATGCAAAGCTACCATATGACAAGCATTTCTGATTGTGATGTTTAGTTAAAACTATGTACAACTGATTCTACCCTGCACTATTAACCTGTCACTGAGACTCCAGGAATCTTGTTTTTCATAGTGGGCTAACTCGTCCATCTTGCCCATTTATGTTTCTATTTTCTTTCCAGCTTTTTCTTTAGCTCATTTTATGTGATTCTCATCCTCACTTTTAAGTATTTGAGGACCCTTAAAATGACACATCTATTCTCTGAATAATTCTGAGTTGGCTGAGAGCTGTCTACGTCCATACCACCCCGAATGTGCCCAATCTTGTCTGAATTCATTGAGGGATCATTTTTTAAATCTGGTAGAGGGATTTTGGTTTCTCATAACAGTAAAGGCACCTTTTGAAAGGCATCCATTTCACAAACAGACAAACAGCAACAAAATCTGGACAAAATACAACCAGACAAACAAATAAGCAAACTTATGTCTGAAAGCATTAAGAAATACTAAAGAAACCAGGATCTTCAAGGGAAGAATACCAAAAATAAAATGAATGAAATATTGTACATACAAGCTATGGAACTATGCAGCCATAAAATGAATGAGATCATGTCCTTTGCAAGGAGACCATTATCCTTAACAAACTAACGCAGGGAACAGAAAACCAGTTACCACATGTTCTCACATATAAGTGGGAACTAAATGATGAGAACACATGGACACACAGAGGGAACAATACATACTGGGGTCTGTTGGAAGACAGAGGAAGGAAGGCTGGAGATGATCAGGATAAATAACTAATGGGTACTAGTTTAATACGTGGTGAGGATATAATCTGTACAACAAAACTCCACGAGACAAGCTTATCTATGTAACAAATTTGCACTTGTACCCTGAAGGTAAAATAAAAGTTTAAAAAAAATACAAAAAAACAAAGAAGCTCTTTGAGGTCAGCACTTCTTCCTATGAGCAAGATTCTTTATATATATATATATAATTGCACTTTAGGTTCCGGGGTACACGTGCAGATCATACAGGATTGTTGCATAGGTACATACATGGCAATGTGGTTTGCTGCCTCCATCCCCATCACCTATATCTGGATTTCTCCACATGTTATCTCTCCCCAGCCTCCCTACACCACGCTGTCCCTACTCATTCCCCCCAACACACTCCAGTTTGTGATGCTCCCCTCCCTGTGTCCATGTGTTCTCATTGTTCAACACCCACATATGAGTGAGAATATGCAGTGTTTGATTTTCTAGTCTTGTGTCAGTTTGCTGAGAATGATAGTTTCCAGACTCATCCACGTCCCTACAAAGAACACAAACTCATCGTTTTTTATGGCTGCGTAGTATCCAATGGTGCATATGTGCCACATTTTCCTTGTCCAGTCTATCATCGATGGGCATTTGGGTTGGTTCCAGGTCTTTGCTATTGTAAAAAGTGCTCAGTGAATATATGTGTGCATGTGTCTTTATAATGGAATGATTTATAATCCTTTGGATATATACTCAGTAATGGGATTGCTGGTTTAAATGGAATTTCTATTTCTAGGTCCTTGAGGAATCACCACACTGTCTTCTACAATGGTTGAACTAATTTAAACTCCCACCAACAGTGCAAAAGTGTTCCTATTTCTCCACATCCTCTCCAGTATCTGGTGGAGATCCTTTTAATGATCGCCATTCTAACTGGCATGAGATGGTATCTCAATGTGGTTTTGATTTGCATTCCTCTAATGATCAGTGATGATGAGCATTTTTTCATGTTTGTTGACCTCATATATGTCTTCTTTTGAAAAGTCTGTTCATGTCCTTTGTCCACTTTTGAATGGGTTTGTTGTTTTTTATCTTGTAAATCCGTTTTAGTTATTTGTAAATTCTGGGTATTAGCCCTTTGTCAAATGGGTAGATTGCAAAAATTTTTTCCCATTCTGTTGGTTGCCAGATGACTCTAATGTTTGTGTCTTTTGCTGTACAGAAGCTCTGGAGTTTAATTAGATCCCATTTGTCTATTCTGGCTTTCATTATCAATGTTTTTTGGTGAAGCATTGGTAGTCCTTGCCTATGCCTATGTCCTGAATGGTTTTGCCTAGGTTTTCTTCTAGGGTTTTTATGGTGTTAGATCTTATGCTTAAGTCTTTAATCCATCTGGAGTTAATTTTAGTGCAACGTGTCAGGAAGAGGTCCAGTTTCTGCTTTCTGCACATGGCTAGCCAGTTTTTCCAACACCATTTATTAAACAGGGAATCCTTTCCCCATTGCCTGTATTTGTCAGGTTTGTCAAATATTGGATGGTTGTAGGTGGGTGTTGTTGCCTCTGAGGCCTCTGTTCTGTTCCATTGGTCTATATCTCTGCTTTGCTACCAGTAACATGATGTTTTGATTACTGAAGACTTGTAGTATGTTTTGAAGTCAGGTAGCGTGATGCTTCTAGCTTTGTTCTTTTTCCTAGGGCAAGATTCTTACCTGACAACAGTTGAGAGGTTGAGAAGTTGGAGCAGAGAGTGACAACTAGAATAGAGGTACTGAGTTTAGCATTAGGCATTCTCCTGGGGCTTGGTTTCAGTAGTTATGACTCCAATTTTATAACAACATCATTCACTTGCTTATAAATATTGTCTGTCTTCAATATTTATAAGACATTTTGATCTTCACCTTTAACTTAGATACTTTTGGCCATCCATGAACCAATTCTCTTGATTTCTACCTTGTAATCCAAATACATCTAGGAAGCCCAACTGAAACCCCAGAAATAGTGTGACATCAGGTAAATATCAAAACTTAAGTTTTTTTGCTTATCTTTCTAATTTATGGCATATGAGAGATATTTTGCCAAATTCATCTCCACTTGGTTAGGATTATAATGAACTGCGATTAAGAAGACAATTCTATTTGAATGATTTTAATGTCTATTAATATATATTTCCTTATATAATATTTAAATTCTGGGTACATGCACAGATTCTGCAGGATTGTTACATAGGTATACACATGCCATTGTGGTTTGCTTCATCCATCCCCCCATCATCTACATTAGGTATTTATCCTAATGTTATCCCTCCCCAATCCCTCTACCCCCTGCTATCCCTCCCCTAGCCTTCCTACCACCAAACAGGCCCTGGTGTGTGATGTTCCCCTCCCTGTGTCCATGTGTTTTCATTGTTCAACACCCACTTATGAGTGAGAACATGTGGTGTTTGGTTTTCTGTTCTTGTGTCAGTTTGCTGGGAATGATGGTTTCCAGCTACATTCATGTACCTGCAAAGGACGAGAACTCATCCTTTTCTAGGGCTGTATAGTATTCCATGGTGTATATGTGCCACATTTCTTTATCCAATCTATCATTGATGGGCATTTGGGTTGGTTCCAAGTCTTTGCTTTTGTAAAGAGTATGGCAATGAACATATGTGTGCATGATTCTTTATAATAGAATGATTTATAATTTTGGGGGTATACACCCAGTAATGGGATTGCTGGGTCAAATGGTATTTGTATTTCTAGGTCCTTGAGGAATCACCACACTGTCTTACACAATGGTTGAACTAATTTACACACCTACCAACAGTGTAAAAGCATTCCTCTTTCTTCACATCCTCTCCAGCATCTGTTGCCTCCAGATTTTTTAATGATCACCATTCTAACTGGCATGACGTGGTATGTCAATGTGTTTAGATTTGCATGTCTCTAATGACTAGTGATGATGAGCTTCTTTTCAAATGTTTGTTGGCTGCATAAATGTAATATTTTGAAAAGTGTCTATTCATATCCTTCACCCACTTTTTGATGGGGTTGTTTTTTTCTTGTATATTTGTTTAAGTTCCTTGTAGATTCTGGATATTAGCCCTTTGTCAGATGGATAGATTGCAAAAATTTTCTCCCATTCTGTAGGTTGCCTGTTTTCTCTGATGATATTTTCTTTTGCTGTGCAGAAGCTCTTAAGTTTAATTAGATCCCATTTGTCTATTTTGGCTTTTGTTGCCATTACTTTTGGTGTCTTTTGCCTAGGTTTTCTTGTGGGACTTTTATGGTGTTAGGTCTTATGTTTAAATCTTTAATCCATCTGGAGTAATGTTGTATAATGGGTAAGGAAGGGGTCCACTTTCAGCTTTTTGCATATGGCTAGCCAGTTTTCCCAACACCATTTATTAAATAGGGAATCCTTTCCCCATTGCTTGTTTTGTCAGGTTTGTCAAAGATCAGATGGTTGTAGATGTGTGGTATTCCTTCTGAGGCCTCTGTTCTGTTCTATTGGTCTATATCTCTGTTTTGGTACAAATACTATGCTGTTTTGATTACTGTAGCCTTGTAGTATAGTTCAAAGTCAGGTAGCATGATGCCTCCAGCTTTGTTTTTGTTTGCTTAGAATTGTTTTGACTATGCAGGCTGTTTTTTGGTTCCATTCAAAGTTTAAGGTGTTTTCTTCTAGTTCTATGAAGGATGTCATTGGTAGCTTGTTGGGGCTAGCATTGAATCTATAAATTACTTTGGGCAGTATAGCCATTTTCACAATATTGATTCTTTCTAACCATGAACATGGACTGTTTTTCCATCTGTTTGTGACCTCTCTTATTTTGTTGAGCAGTGGTTTGTAGTTCTCCTTGAAGAGGTTCTTCACATCCTTTGTTAGTTGTGGTCCTAGGTATTTTATTCTCTTTGTAGCAATTGTGAATGGGAGTTCATTCATGATTTGGCTCTCTGTCTGTTATTGGTGTATACGAATCCTTGTGACTTTTGCACGCTGATTTGTGTATCCTGAGACTTTGCTGAAGTTACTTATCAGCTTTAGGAGATTTTGGGCTAAGACAGTGGGGTCTTCTAAATATACAATCATGTTGTCTCCAAATAGAGACAATTTGACTTCTTCTTTTCCTAATTGAATACCTTTATTTCTTTTTCTTGCCTGATTGCTCTGGCCAGGACTTCCAATACTATGTTGAAAAGGAGTGGTGAGAGAGGGCACCCTTGTCTTCTGCCATTTTCCAGGTTTTGCCCATTCAGAATGGTATTGGATGTGGGTTTGTCGTAAATAGCTTTTATTATTTTGAGATACGTTGCATCAATAGCTAGTTTATTGAGAGTTTTTATCATAAAGGGCTGTTGAATTTTGTCAAAGGCCTTCTCTGTATCTATTGGGATAATCATGTGGTTTTTGTCTTTGTTTCTGTTTATGTGATGGATTATGTTTATAGATTTGCATATGTTAAACCAGCCTTGCATCCCAGAAATGAAGCCTACTTGATTGTGACGGATAAACATTTTGATGTACTGTTGAATGTAAATGGCCTAAATGCCTCAATCAAAAGACACAGACTAGCAAATTGGAAAGAGTCAAGACCCATTGGTATGCTTTATTTGGGAGACCCATCTCACCTGCAAAAACACACTGAGGCTCAAGATAAATGGATTGAGGAAGATTTATCAAGAAATTGGACAGAAAAAAAAAGCAGTAGCTGCAATCCTATTCTCTTATAAAACAGACTTTAAACCAACAAAGATCAAAAGAGACAAAGAAGGGCATTACATAATGTTAAAGGGATCAATGCAACAAGAAGAGCTAACTATACTAAATATATATACACCCAATACAGGGGCACCCAGATTCATAAAGCAAGTTCTTAATGATCTACAAAGAGACTTAGACTCTCACAAAATAATAATGGGAGACCTTAACACTCCACTGTCAATATTAGACAGATCAATGAGACAGAAAATTAACAAGGATATCCAGGACTTGAACTCAGATCTGGACAAAGCAGACCTAATAGACATTTACAAAACTCTCCACCCCAAATACACAGAATATACCCTGTTCTCAGCACCACATCACACTTACTCTAAAATTGACCACATAATTGGAAGCAAATCACTCCTCAGCAAATGCAAAAGAATGAAATCATAAACAGCCTCTCAGACCATAGTGTAATCAAATTAGAACTCAGGATTAAGAAACTGATTCAGAACTGCACAACTACATGGAAACTTGCTCCTGAATGACTACTGAATAAATAATGAAATGAAAGCAGAAATGAAGGTGTTCTTCGAAACCAATGAGAACAAAGATACAACATACCAGAATCACTAGGACACATTTAAAGCAGTTTCTAGAGAGAAATTTGGAGCACAAAATGCCCACATGAGAAGTGAGGAAATACCTAAAATCGACAACCGAACATTACAATTAAAAGAATTAGAGGAGCAAGATCAAACAAATACAAAAGCTAGCAGGAGACAAGAAATAACTAAGATCAGAGCATAACCGAAGGACATAGAGACACATAAAAAAAAACCCTTCAAAAAGTCAGTAAATCCAGGAGCTGGTTTTTTGAAAAGATAAACAAAATAGATAGTTCACTAGCCAGGCTAATTTAAAAAAAGAGAGACAGAGAAGAGTCTAATAGATGTAATAAAAAATGATAAAGGGATATCACCACTGATTCCACAGAAATACAAACTATCATCAGAGATTACTACAAACATCTCTATGCACATAAACCAATAAATCTAGAAGAGAAAGATAGTCTCCTGGACACTTAAACCCTAGGAAGACTAAACCAAGAAGAAGCTGAATCCCTGAATAGACCAATAACAACGTCTGAAGCTGAGGTAGCAGTTAATAGCCTACCATCCACAAAAAGTCCTGGACTAGACTGATTCACACCCAAATTCTACCAGAGGTACAAAGAGGATCTGGTACCATTCCTTCTGAAACTATTCCAAACAATACAAAAAGAGGAAATCCTCCCTAACTCATTTTATGAGACCAACCTCATCCTGATGCTAAAACCTGGCAGAGACACAACTAAAAAAGAAAAGTTCAGTCCAATATCCATGATGAACTTTGATGCAAAAATCTTCAATAAAATACTGGCAAACTGAATCTATTAATATATTTTTATTAATCCATAAGAATTTACTTTTAGGTAAGTATAAAACTCTTTTTTGCAAGTTGTCTAAATAGAAATTTCTTTATGCTAAAACTTTATTTCATATTTTCTAGTTCATTTATGTATTATCATGTCCAACTCCAGAATTTAGGGCAGTTTAATATTTGTTTTGAGTGACTAATTTGTCAATGTGCTGATATTGTGGTCAAAATAGCTGAAAAACAGCAAAACTAAGTTTCTACAATCCAAAGTTATTTATTGAAAAGTCTAGGCAACTCATAGGCTTATCAGCAAACATCATGGACTTAGCTCAGTTTCTGGTACTAATCAATTTAATGGTAAATATGAGTTTTTAATAGATGATATCACTTACAGTTATTATTTTTATTATTATAGTTTCATTTATGCAAATGACACAGTTCCCTTTTCTTAAGTTACTGCTATCTGTTGTGTGGTTTAGTCCTTGTTAATAAACCAATAGAGGAATGAATAAAGAAATAAAATGATACTAAAACTTCCATTTATATTTATTTTTGTCAAAAGCGAATAAAGGCACTAAACTTTACTAATATTTAATACATGACATCACGACCCTTAAGTCAAATGTCACATATCAAATGGAGTAGAGTTAAAATAATTTAAAAGTCATAATGGTTAAGAATTCATCTGGCCACAGATAGTAAGCACATTTTGGATTAATCAAAGTTGAGAGACACCAGGCATTTAAAATAAAGCCAGTTGTAACATTCAAAAATTTGAGGGGTTTTTTGTTTGTTTTTTGTTTTCCACTGGATCAGCTGCTGCAGATATTAGGTTCCTTGTTTCTGTATCCATACACAAAAATCTGCATTAAAATTTCTGTTCCTGGAGATAGGGCAGAAACCAGAAAAATCTGCAGAACACATGATTAGTTTAAAACATGGATGACTAGTAGATTAGAATTTAGTCATTATAGGAATTAAATCCTGTGGGGCACAGCTGCCAAAAGCATCCTATATTTCACAGATTAGGCAATGTTTAATTAATAGATTAAAAATTAGCCAAGCAAAACATAAGCGGTATTTACACTTGCATTTTGACTAGCCAAATATAATGTGTAGCAGAAAATTTAGGCTTATTTACTAAGGAGTCACTCAATTTCAAGCTAAAAAACATTTCCTGGTTCTGGCCATAAATCATTGCACTTCACTCACCATCAATTTTGATATATATTCACAATTTATTTAGCTCATCATATAATAATATTGGTGATACATAATGGTGATACATACTAGAGGCCATCATTTTGTACAAAAACATTCTGCCATGATATTTTTAGAATATTTATTTAAAAGTGTTTTCTTTTTTTAATTTTACTTAAGTTCTGGGATACTTGTGCAGAATGTGCAGTTTTGTTACATAGGTATACATGTGCCATGGTGGTTTGCTGCACCCATTACCCCATCATCTACATTAGGTACTTCTCCTAATGCTTTCCCTCCCCTTGTCCCCCCACTCCCCGACAGGCCCCAGTGTGTAATGTTCTCTGCCCTGTGCCCATATATTCTCATTGTTTAGCTCTCACTTATGAGTGAGAATTTCAGTGTTTGGATTTCTGTTCCTTTGTTAGCTTGCTGAAAATGATAGTTTCCAGCTTCATCCATGTCCCTGCAAAGGACATGAATTTATTCTCTTTATGGCTGCATAGTATTCCATGAGGGTGTGGAGAAATATAAACACTTTTACATTGCTGGTGGTTGTATAAATTAGTTCAACCATTATGGAAGACAGTGTGGCAATTTCTCAAGGATCTAGAACTAGAAACACCATTTGATCCAGCAATCTCATTACTTGTTATATACCTAAAGGATTATAAATTATTCTACTATAAAGACAGAGGCACACGTATATTTATTGCAACCCTATTCACAATAGCAAAGACTTGGAGCGAACCCAAATGCCCATCAATAATAGGCTGGATAAAGAAAATGTGGCACATATGCAGCAAAAATATTTTCTAAATGAAAATTACAGAGGATATATTTATGGGTATTTGACAAACAGCACGCACAATATTATTCCTCTTTCTGGTCTATGCCAATGGATGATTCCTTTTTAACCAAAGGATTCTATAGTTCCAAATGCTTGCATCCCATTTATTGGAAAGTATCGAGAAGTCTCAAGTCCTGAGAACTACATCTCTGCATATTTTTATGCATACCCAAATCAGTGACTGGTAAATGTGTAGCTTGCTGTCAGCTCTTTTTACAGGTCAGATCTTTCTGTCCTTCACAGAGAATCAGCTCTGTACTGGCACTTCAGGGTAATAACCAAGGACAAACTAAAAAAAAGCCTTAAAATGTGAGAGTTAATATTAAAAGCAACAGTCTGAAAACCATAGCTAATATTCACCATCTTTCTTCTCCTTATCTTCAGCTAACACTTCAATAGGTCTACCTTTCTTTCTGAAAAATGTCATCAAACCTTTATGAATGAGATGTCAGACCTGATTACCTTGCCCTTACCAGGAAATGGCTAATGTTATAATCAGATTTTTTTTTATTACTACACATGGAAGATCCAAGAAGTTCCTCTAGGAATCTTCTGTTTCAGACATTTTCTTCACTGAGCCTTTTATGTCACAAAATACCTCAGTTCTTGTCATGTTAATGATCAATTATCCCCACCCTACTACAGTAACTTCTTTTTTGCTCGATTTTCTATTGGTGAGAGGAACTCAAAAGTGACAGGATAAAAGTTGTAGCTACAAATTGATTGGAATTTTACTGAGAACCTGAAGGAAGTCTGAAGACAAAGAAGTCTAATCCCATCACCTCCAAATTCTGGTAAGAATTACATGAGGATAAGAATTACATAGTCATTAAATGGGTCACTTGGCTAGACCAGGAGAACTTTCACTTTTTCTCCTATTCGTTGATTCCTGGGCCCATGCACCCTATCTGTTGGAAACACAGTGCTATATAAGTCATTGATTCAAAGTATACAGCTTTTAAAAATACATTTTCATGTTCACTCAAGACAGTAGCTACTCGGTTATGAAGCATCTGACTGAGCCCATGAATCTCATGGTCATGCACTCATTGTCAAACTCTCTTTGATTTAAATGCATCCCTTGGCCCTCGACAATGCCAGCTGAAACCTGCGCCAGTAAGTCACAAGTCCTAAAAGTCTGTAGAGGTAGAAAAAAAGACACTGAGAGCAGAGATAACAAACTCATATCCAGAATACAATTTAAATTTCAGAGACGATAAGCCACACTCCCCTCCATGTGGTAAAGATGTGGACATCCATCAAAATTGTACCAGATCAAGGACTTAGCATCAGTCATACCTTCAGCAATGACAGCAGATAAACTATTCTTGATGAGAAAAGGCCTATGTTACTGTGCTTATGAAGAGACACTGGATGTATCAACATGTCAGTTGCATTCACAGGGTATAAGTAGTGGGATGGCTGATGACAGGGAATGTTGGACCCAGATAAGTCATCTTGTTCACTTAGTTTTGAAGTACCTCTTTTGAATGAGGCTTTAACACGATGCAGAAACAAATCTGCATTTGTGTCCACTCTTATATTTCCATCAGCATGCCCAGAACTCTAACTTAGCCTCTGGGCCTTTCTCTCTTCTTCCTTTCAGACCTCTCACCAACAAACCAAACCATTGCCACTTCTCAAATTTTCAAGCATACCTTTTCCTTTCATAACTTATTCCATGAGACTCAGGTGATAACCATGTGTATTGCTCACAGTTCAGCTTGTTGGGGAGATTTCTCTCTCATCACTGTCCTCATAGCTAATCTAAATGTGGATATGGAGCAGTGGTAGTCCATTTTTAGCTTGGAGTAACATATGGACTGAGTCATCAACAACTGCTGTTCTAGCATGTATCTATGCATGTATTGATTTATTGTGTAAACATTTCTTCTTTATAAATAAAATAAAATATAATTTGAATTAAATGTAGGACTTCAGGTAAAAGAAAAAAATAGTGAAAAGGCCAGGAGTAAAATGTTCATAAAATCAGTCTGTGAAGTTTGGTGCACTGAAAAGATATAGAAATTGTTTTGCTGCTGGGAGAATAGACCACATATCATGGATTTCCTTTGTAAAATATCTTCAGTGACAATACATCCATGAAACATTTCTTACCATCTGGTACAGTTTAAATGTATGTGTTCCTCCCAAATTTATATGTTGGAACTCAAACCCCGCAGTGATGGTATTAAGAGGTGGAACTTTTAGTAAGTAATTAGGTTATGAGGTCACAGCCCTCATTAAGGAATTAAGGTTCAAGGGAACTAGCTAGTACTTTTTGGTCCTTCCATCCCTTCCACCATGTGAGTACATAATGCTTGCCCTATCAGGAGGATGCAGCAACAATGTCCCCTCTCAGAAGCAGCAACCAGACCCTCAATAAATACTGAACCTGCTGGCACCTTAATGCTGTACTCCCATCCTCAATAAATGTGAGTCATAAGCTTACACAGTTTGTATATTATTCAGTCTCAGGTATTTTGTTATAGCAGCACAAAAGGACTAAGACACTATTTATTACATAATCAAAAAATATAACAAGAAAAAAGGAAAAAGTGACAAATTAAACTAAGATAATCAGGAGATGGCAGAAGGTTGATAAAAATAAAAAGTAAACATATGTGCAAAAGCTGGTCCTTTGAAAAAATAAATTAAATTAAACTCTAGCCAGACTAACCAAGACAAGAACAGAGAGACAAAAATTACAAATATCAAAAATTAAAAGGGAGTCATCATTTATTAGCCCAGTACTATAAAAGGAGAGTAAAGGAACACTAAGAATGACTATTGCCACAAATTTGATAACTTACATAAAATGAATCAATTTCTTGAAAGCCTCAAACTAATGAAACTCACACAAGTAAAAACAGATAACATGATAGCCCTATACCAATTAAAGATTTTGACTCAATAATTAATAACCTTTGAAAAAATGTAGTACCAGACCAGATACTTCTGTATTCTACTAAACATTTCAGAAGAAAATAATACCAATATCCACAATCTTTGCCAGAATGAAATAGAAGCAGAGGGAATATTTCCTAACTCCCTCCCTGAGGCAAGAATTAACCTAATGTAAACTATTAACCTCTTAAACATTGATGCAAAAACCCCTTGTAAAATAATGGCTAATTGAATCCAATAATATATAGAAAGAATTATATAACAAGATCGAGTAAGATTTATTTTAGGTAAGCAAGTCTGGTGTAATATTAAAAAATCAGTCAACATAATCCACCATATCAACAGGATAAAGAAGAAAAATTATATTATCACATCAATTGATACACAAAAAGCATCGATAAAATCCAATACCTGTTCATTATAAAAAAAATTCTTGGAAAGCTAGGAATAAAGAAATAATTTCCGTAACTTGATGAAAATGTTTATATAAAAAAATAGCATCATATTTAATGGTCAGAGATTATATGCTTTTGTACTGATGTCCTTGGAAACAAGACAAAAATTTTCTTCTTTCACACTCCTATACAACAGGTATTAAATGACAAACTATTATAATAGGATAGTTTGACAGTTTCTTACAAAGTTAAACACAGCCTTACCATATGATCTACAAATCACGCTTTTAGATATTTATGCAACTGATCTAAAAAATAGAACACATAAAAATCTGCATGTGGATATCTATGGTAGACTTATTCATAATTGTCAAAAACTGGACGTAACTAATATGTCCCTTAAGAGGTAAATGGGTAAAGAGAGAGTGCTACATTTATTTAATGAAATACTGTTCAACAATAAGGAATGTACTACCAAGCCATGCAAACACATGAATGAATCTTAAATTTATATTCCTAGCTGAAATAAGACAGTCTGAAAAGCCATATACTATATGATTCCAAGGATATAACATTCTGGAAAAGGTAAAACAATAGAGACATTTAAAAATATCAGTGGATTCCAGGAATACAGGGTAGGGAGAGAGGTAAAAAGGAAAATCACATGGGATCTTTCAGGGTGGTGGAAAACTTTCTGCATGAAACTGTAATCGTGGAAACCTGGCACCACAGATTAGTCAAAGCCTATAGGGCACAAAGAGTAAAACTGAATACTGTGGAAAAAACCCTTATGATGGTTAATATTAGGTGTCAATTTGATTGGATTGAAGGATGCCTAGATAGCGGGTAAAGTATTGTTTGTGGGTGTGTTTGTGAGGGTGTTGTCAGAGGAGATTAATATTTGAATCAGTGGCCTGGGAAAGGAAGACTCACCCTCAGTGTGGGTGGGCACCATTCAATCAGCTGCCAGAATGTCTAGAACAAAGCAGTAAATGAAAGTAGAATAAGCTGGCTCACTGAGTCATCTGGCTTTCATCTTTGGCCCACGCTGGATGCTTCTTGCCTTTGGACATCAAACTCCAGGTTCTTCCTTCTTTGGACTCTTAGACTTACACCAGTGGTTTGCTGTGGGTTCTCAGGCCTTCAGCCACAGACTAGACGTAGCACTGCTGGCTTCCCTAATTTTGAGGCTTTTGGACTCTGCCTGAGCCACTACTGGCTTCCTTCCTTCTCAGCTTGCATGAGATGCACCTTTTGATCGTGTGAGTTAATTCTCTTCAATAAATTCCCTTTCATATATACATATATCGTATTAGTTCTGTCTCTCTGGAGAACCCTGATGAATACAATCCTTATGTAATGAAAAAATCAAAATCATTTAGGAGGTCAGGAGTTTCCAGGATAGAATGTAGAATGAGACAATCTAACCATATAACAAATTTAAAAAAATAAATAAAAAATAAAAACCTCACTGAAAGTGCTGACTTAAGTGACTTTGGAAAGGAGTTTTTTAAACCAAATATAGTAAGAACCAGATGTAAATACTGTTTTCACATTGGGTGAGATTTTACCCAACTAGGTACAGGTTAACATTCAGAATTGTTAGATTTCACCCAACTAGGTACAGGTTAACAATTCTGAAACCATTACACATATATTCAAATTAAACAATTAAATAAAAGAATGATGAACAATGGGAATCAGTTTTCTCACTTTCAAATTCGATCGTTACAGACCAGCAAAAGTAGAATTATAGAATGATCAATGTGGTAATAATTAGAAGTCATCACTATGAATTCATGCTTGGCTCAAAATAGGTACATATAGTTATATGAATATAAGGTATTTGTATATTTATATGTGTATGTATATATGTATGTGCCTATTTATACATATATATACATATATGATAACATATAGGAACATATAGTTACTATACAGTTAACCTATATGTAGTTAAGAACATATATTGGAACACATACATTTCCTTGCTCTCTCAGCTAAGAAGACTAAAAGCAATGACACACCAACGCACCTACTAACCAGATCTTGGTTTCTAATAC
Organism: Cebus imitator; assembly: GCF_001604975.1. NCBI lineage: Eukaryota > Metazoa > Chordata > Mammalia > Primates > Cebidae > Cebus > Cebus imitator. Next base: position 5,174,747 of record NW_016107428.1, read on the forward strand.
CATTCTCAGTAGAAGGAAACAAGAGGCCTTAGAAAAATGCTGAATTTCAGACCTTGGAAGGAAATATATATGATGAGTTTGTAGCATATTATAATGCCAGAACGTAGAATACTAAAACAAACAAAAGACACCCAAAAAACAAAAAGCAGCATTGGAAGTAAATTAAAGGGACAAAAGAACCAACAAAAAAAAGCTACTAATGTCCACATCTAGAACCATTTTGGCAACAGAATAAAGAACGCCGTATTGGATTAAAATCCAAAGTATAAAATAAATATCCACAAGTCTATATTGATAGAAAGAAATTACTGAATAAAAAAATAGATGGAGAAGAAAAATTAAACCTCTTATGCAGATGAATTCAAATAATTTGTGCAGATATTCTATGCCCCAAAATAGAGAGCATAACTTCCCAAACATTTTTTTTTCTTCTGTTTACAAATTAAGAAGGAGATGAAAAACCTCTGTCGTTATTAGAAACAGGAACCATAAAGCTGCATCTGGTTAAATCTTGTGGAGTCCCAGATGCATGACAACGTGAGCTTTCAGCCAAGGATTAATGTTTTGTGCAGATTACATAGTATTTATATTTTATATTTTTTTCACTTTTTTAAATTTTATTTTATTATTTTTTTATTGCGTTTTAAGTTTTGGGGTACATGTGAAGAACATGCAAGATTGTTGAATAGGTACACACATGGCAGGGCGATTTGCTGCCTTCCTCCTCTTCGCCTATATCTGGCATTTCTCCCCATCCTATCTCTCCCCACCTCCCCACCCCCTTACCTTCCCCCATTTCCCCCCAACAGACCCCAGTGCGTAGTGATCCCCTCCCTGTGTCCATGTGTTCTCATTGTTCAACGCCCGCCAATGAGTGAGAACATGCGGTGTTTGATTTTCTATTCTTGTGTCAGTTTGCTGAGAATGATGGTTTCCAGGTTCATCCATGTCCCTACAAAGGACACAAACTCATCATTTTTGATGGCTACATAATATTTCATGGTGTATATGTACCACATTTTCCCTGTCCAGTCTATCATCAATGGGCATTTGGGTTGGTTCCAGGTCTTTGCTATTGTAAACAGTCCTGCAATAAACATTCATGTGCATGTGTCCTTATAGTAGAACAATATATACTCCTTTAAATATATGCCCAGTAATGGGATTGCTGGGTCAAATGGAATTTCTACTTCCAGGTCCTTAAGGAATCGCCACACTGTCTTCCATGTGGCTGAAATAATTTACACTCCCACCAACGGTGTAAAAGTGTTCCTATTTCTCCACATCCTCTCCAGCATCTGTTGTCTCCAGGATTTTTAATGATTGCCATTCTAACTGGTGTGAGATGGTATCTCAATGTAGTTTTGATTTGCATTTCTCTAGTGACCAGTGATGATGAGCATTTTTTCATATGTTTGTTGGCCTAATGTATGTCTTCTTTTGTAAAGTGTCTGTTCATATCCTTTGCCCACTTTTGAATGGGCTTGTTAGTTTTTTTCTTGTAAATCTGCTTTAGTTCTTTGTAAATTTTGGATATCAGCCCTT
>NW_016107428.1:5176491-5179857 GCF_001604975.1 Cebus imitator
GCCTACACCTACGTCCTGAATGGTTTTGCCTAGATTTTCTTCTAGGGTTTTTATGGTGTTAGGTCTTATGTTTAAGTCTTTAATCCATCTGGAGTTAATTTTAGTGTAAGGCATCAGGAAAGGGTCCAGTTTCTGCTTTCTGCACAAGGCTAGCCAGTTTTCCCAACACCATTTATTAAACAGGAAATCCTTACCCCATTGTTTGTTTTTTTCAGGTTTGTCAAAGATCGGATGGTTGTAGATATATTGTGTTGCCTCCGAGGCCTCTGTTCTGTTCCATTGGTCTATATCTCTGTTTTGGTACCAGTACCATGTTATTTTGATTGCTGTAGCCTTGTAGTATAATTTGAAGTCCAGTAGTGTGATGCCTCCTGCTTTGTTCTTTTTGCTTAGAATTGACTTGGCTATGCGGGCTCTCTTTTCCTTCCATATGAAGTTTAAGGTGTTTTTTTCCAGTTTTGTGAAGAAGTTCATTGGTAACTTGATGGGAATAGCATTGAATCTGTAAATTACTTTGGGCAGTATGGACATTTTCACGATATTGATTCTTCCTAACCATGAACATGGAATATTTCTCCATCTGTTTGTGTCCTCTCTTTTTTCATTGAGCAGTGGCTTGAGGTTCTCCTTGAAGAGGTCCTTTACGTTCCAAGTTAGTTGTATTCCTAGGTATTTTATTCTCTTTGTAGCAATTGTGAATGACAGTTTGTTCTTGATGTGGCTCTCTTTAAGTCTGTTATTGGTGTATAGGAATGCTTATGATTTTTGCACATTGATTTTGTATCATGAGACTTTGCTGAAGTTGCTTATCAGTTTCAGGAGATTTTGGGCTGAGACGATGGGGTCTTCTAGATATACAATCACGTCGTCTGCAAATAGAGACAATTTGACTTCCTATTTGAATACCCTTTCTTTTTCTTGCCTGATTGCTCTAGCTAGAACTTCCAGTACTATACTGAATAGGAGTGGTGAGAGAGAACATCCTTGTCTAGTGCCAGATTTCAAAGGGAGTGCTTCCAGTTATTGCCCATTCAGTATGATATTGGCTGTTGGTTTGTTGTAAATAGCTTTTATTATTTTGATTTACATTCCGTCAATACCTATTTTATTGAGGGTTTTAAGCATAAAGGGCTGTTGAATTTTGTCAAAGGCCTTCTCTGTATCAAATGAGATAATCATGTGGTTTTTGTCTTTGGTTCTGTCTATGTGGTGAATTACGTTTATAGACTTGCATATGTTGAACCAGCCTTGCATCCCCGGGATGAAGCCTACTTGATCACGGTGGATAAGCTTTTTGATGTGCTGTTGCAATCAGCTTGCCAGTATTTTATTGAAGATTTTTGCATCTATGTTCATCATGGATATTGGCCTGAAGTTTTCTTTTTTTGTTGAGTCTCTGCTGGGTTTTGGTATCAAGATGATGTTAGTCTCATAAAATGATTTGGGAAGGATTCCCTCTTTTTGGATTCTTTGGAATATTTTCAGAAGGAATGGTACCAGCTCCTCTTTGTATGTCTGGTAGAATTTGGCTGTGAACCCATCTGGACCTGGGTTTTTTTTGGGTGGTAGGCTCTTAATTGCTGCCTCAACTTCAGGCCTTGTTATTGGTCTATTCAGGGTTTCAACTTCTTCCTGATTTAGGCTTGGAAGGAGGAAAGTTTCCAGGAATTTATCCATTTCTTCCAGGTTTACTAGTTTGTGTGCATAGAGTTGTTTGTACAAATCCCTGATGATGGTTTGAATTTCTGTGGAATCTGTGGTGATATGCCCTTTATCATTTTTTTATCGCATCAATTTCATTATTCTCTCTTTTCCTTATTATTAATCTGGCTAGTGGTCTGTCTTTTTTGTTGATCTTTTCGAAAAACCAGCTCCTAGATTTATTGATTTTTTGAAGGGTTTTTTGTGTCTCTATCTCCTTCAGTTCTGCTCTGATCTTAGTTATTTCTTGTCTTCTGCTAATTTTTGAATTTTTTTTGATCTTGCTCCTCTAGATCTTTCAATTTTGATGCTAGGGTTTCAATTTTAGATCTCTCCTTGCTTCTCATGTGGGCATTTATTGCTATATATTTTCCTCTAGAGGCTGCTTTAAATGTGTCTCAGAGATTCTGGTATGTTGTGTCTTTGTTCTCGTTTGTTTCGAAGAACATCTTTATTTCTGCCTTCATTTCATTGTTTATCCAGTCAACATTCAAGAGCAAGTTGTTCAGTTTCCATGAAGCTGTGCGGTTCTGAGTTAGTTTCTGCATTCTGAGTTCTAACTCGATTGCACTGTGGTCTGAGAGACTGTTTGTTATGATTTCCATTCTTTTGCATTTGCTGAGGAGTGATTTACTCCCAATTATGTGGTCAATTTTAGAGTAGGCGTGATGTGGTGCTGAGAAGGATATATGTTCTGTGGATTTGGGGTGGAGAGTTCTGTAAATGTCTATTAGGTTTGCTTGTTCCAGGTCTGAGTTCAGGTCCTGGATAACCTTGTTAATTTTGTATCTGGTTGATCTGTCTAATATTGACAATGGGGTGTTAAAGTCTCCCACTATTATTGTGTGGGGGTCTAAGTCTCTTTGTAAGTCATTAAGAATTTGCCTGTGTATCTGGGTGCTCCCGTATTGGGTGCGTACATATTTAGGATCCTTAGTTCTTCTTGTTGCATTGATCCTTTTACTATTATGTAGTGGCCGCCTTTGTCTCTTTTGATCTTTGTTGCTTTAAAGTCTATTTTATCAGAAATGAGAATTGCAACTCCTGCTTTTTTTTGCTCTCCATTTGCTTGGTAAATCTTCCTCCATCCCTTTATTTTGAGCCTTTATGTATCCTTGCATGTGAGATGGGTTTCCTGGATACAGCACACTGATGGGTTTTGGCTTTTTATCCAATTTGTCAGTCTGTGTCTTTTGATTGGGGAATTTAGTCCATTTACATTTAGGGATGATATTGTTATGTGTGAATTTGATACTGTTATTTTGATGCTATCTAGCTGTTTTGTTCGTTAGTTGATGCAGATTCTTGATTGTGTTGATGCTCTTTACCATTTGGTATGTTTTTGGAGTGGCTGGTACTGGTTGTTCCTTTATATGTGTAGAGCCTCTTTCAGGAGCTCTTTTAAAGCAGGCATGGTGGTGGTGAAATCTCTGAGTACTTGCTTGTTTGCAAAGGATTTTATTTTTTTTTCACTTATGAAGGTTAGTTTGGCTGGATAGGAGATTCTGGGTTGAAAGTTCTTTTCTTTAAGGATGTTGAATATGGGCCCCCACTCTCTTCTGGCTTGTAGGGTTTCTGCTGAGATATCTGCTGTGAGTCTGATAGGCTTCCCTTTGTGGGTAACCCGACCTTTCTCTCTGGCTGCCCTTAGTATTTTCTCCTTCA
>NW_016107428.1:5180411-5231775 GCF_001604975.1 Cebus imitator
TCCTTTTTGCGCTGGTTTCTTGCCATCTTTGTGGGTTTATCCACCTGTTGTCTTTGTAGTTACTGACTTTCAGATTGAGTCTCTGAGTGAACTTCCAGTTTGTGGATGCTGAAGTTATTTCTTTTTCTTAGATTTCCTTCTAACAGTCTGGCCCCTCTGCTGTAGGACTTCTGAGGTCCACTCCAGGCCCTGCTTGCCGTGGGATCACCTGCAGCAGCTGCAGAACAGTAAGGTTTGCTACCAGTTTCCTCTTCTGCTATCTTTGTCCCATAAGGATGCCCGCCAAATGTCAGTCTGTTCTCTCCTTTATGAGGTGACTCTTTGGATATACGGGGGTCAGGAAGCTGCTTGAGGAGGCAGTCTGTCTTGTATTGGAGCTCAAGTCCTGAGCTATGAGCTCCGTTGTTCATTCAGAGTTGCTGTGCAGGTATGTTTAGGTCTGCTGCAGCAGAACTCATAAACTCCCTTTTTTTTTTTTCCCCAGGTGCTCTGTCCCAGGGAGTTAGGGCTTTATTTGTGAGTTTCCATTGTGCTGCTGCCTTTTTTTTTTTCTTTCAGGGCTGCCCTGCCCAGCGAGGCGGCAGCCTAGTCACTGTCTGCCTGAAGAGGCTTTGCTGAGCTGCTGTAGGCTCCGCCCAGCTGCCATGTGATCTTCCCTGCAGTCCTGTTTATATGGGGGAAGTTAGAACTGCCTTGGCAATGGTGGCCCTCCTCTGTTATGGCGAACTCTCTCTGTAGTGGCAGGTTGCCTTGGTAACAGTGGGTTCCCTCAGCAACGGTGGGCTGCCTCAGCGATGGTCAGACTGCCTCTGTAGTGGTGGAGTGTCTCAGTAATGGCGGACACCCCTCCCCCACAGAGGTGGACCCTCCTGGGTTCAGCTGTGCTTGCTGTGAAACTCTCAACCCAGAGAGTTTTCAATTACTGTTTTTTTTTGTTTTTTTGTGTGTGTGGCGGGGGGTGGGACCAGCTGAGCCTGATCACCTGGCTCCCTGACTCAGAGTCTTTTTTGTTGTTGTTGTTGAATGGTCGACTATCTCCCAGTGTTCCAGTCACCTGTTGAAAAGGCGCCGGGATCTCCCGTGCTGTGACTCACTGAGCTGGCTGAAACAGTCGCGCTGAGATTCCTGGCGGTTTTTTTGCCTAGAAATCTCCTGGCCTGGCTTGTTATTTCAGATGAAGGGGCAACTCTGCTGTCTCAGGGCTCCAATCACCAGCTAAGAGGGCACCCGGACCAGTGTCTTTTGTACAGAGAACCACCACTCCAGGGCATTGGCAAAGCAGCCGTGCATGCCGAAACAGCAGCGCTGGTGACCCATGGGGCTCCTCCGCCTGGGAATCTCCTGGTCTGTGGGCAATAAAAATCTGTCTGGAAATGCGGCGTCCACTCACCCTCTGCACTTTCACTGGGAGCTGCAGTCCTGAGCTGTTCCTAGTCAGCCATCTTCCCTTCCCAAACATTTTTAAGGCATAGTGACTTCCTTCCAAAGTATACGATATGGGTAAAGGAAAAAAGAGTAACTTTAAAGTGGAGAAGCTTAAACAAACAAAAAACAACTACTCTGTCAAATGATCAAAGGCAACATCAACAGAGATAAGTCATGCTGATAGTATATATCCTTGGTATGACGGGATAGTGTCACTTCCCCTTGTGGTCTTCCTCCTCAAAACACATAACCAGTCTAATCATAAGAAAAACATCTTGCAAATGAGAGACGGCCTACAAAATACCTCACCAGTAACACTCAAAATTGTCAAGGGTATTAAAAAAAAGCAAAGCCTAAGAAATTGTCTCAGTCAAAGGGAGCAACCACTAAATATAACATGGTATGTTGAATCTGACTGTGGAAGAGAAAAAAAATGCAAGGTTAAAAAAAACTAAGAAAATCTGAATAAAGTATGAACTTCAGTTAATAAAAACGTGTGTATCAATATTATTTCATTTGTTAGGACAAATATACCATGCTAATGTAAGCTGTCAATAATAGGGAAGACTAGGTATGAAAAATAAGTAAACTGTACTAGTTTCACAATTTTTCTCCAAATCTAACACTCTTTTTAAAGTTTTTTTTTAAAATGAGCATATTAGTTCAAAAATTAAAAGCAAAAAGGATAAATTTTACAAATAAGAGAATTCAAAACTGTTATTATTTCAAAATAGATAAAAGAAGGATGAATAGATAAATAATTGACTTTATAACAAAGATAAGGCAAACATTTGAAAATGAAAGGTCACAAGATAAAAATTTGAGTGTAATAACTCTGGAGAAACCAGATAGTTTTGTGAAGCTGTGGGAATCTAAAAGTTTGTGAGGGTAAGGATAAGCTTTAGTGAAATTGAAAACGGTGATATCTCATGGTTACAAGAGATACGCTGAAATAGGCATATTCATGGTCAAACCAGAAAACAAAAGAAAAGGAGAGATGCTATATGGATGGGGAGAGGAATCTATGCAGAAACAAACCACATTTTCTAGTGACATCAATCTTACACAATAGGATTGCTGCAAACTTTGATCCTGGAATATGAAATCCATCAGGGCTGAAACTCAGAAGAAAGGACTGTTTTTATATTTTTGTTTGCCTTTACTTTATACTTGTTTCTGAAATCCCTGGAGATGAGCTAAGCTTTCCAAAGAAGTGATTTGCCTCTAGACGTCAGATAAAGTTGAAAGGTGATAAAAAGCCGTGGGTGGTAGTGCCTAAAAAATCATGCATTTCTCTGAACTGTTAAAATGAAAAGTAAACTGAGAAAAAAAAAAAAAAAGAAAAAGAACTTTGATGTGTGAATATATACTTAAAATTTAGATGTGGAATTTCTTGAAAGTAAGCTCTTATTAAAAATTAGGTGACTACATAAAAGTTTCAATCATACTAGATGCTATAGTCTATCTTGAATATAAAAATTAACTAGAATTATTAAGGGTATATATATCTTTAGTTGACTGATATTATTCAAAATGAATATGTATTACAGCATGCACATTTCTTATGTTCTTCTAATAATTGAAAACATTCAGAGAGAAATGTTCATGTTGAATAACCTGATTCACTTTTCATAGTTGGTTTTCTTTTGTCTTTTTTTATCATGTACTGTCTTCAACATGTTTAATACACTTTCAGAGAAGCTAAAAAGTTTTTGTAAAACAAGTACATCTTTCTCTGAGTTTCACCATCAGTACAACTTATTTCCTTAGCAAATGCTTTTAAGTCAAAATACTCCCAGAGGCAAAGCTCTAAAAAAAGGCAAATGAGAATCAAGGTATCTGTTATGCATCTAAATACTTTAATAATTCATTAACATAGAAAATTTTTATCCTTTCTCTTATCATGTAACATTTGTTTCAGAGAAAGAGGGAGAACTAAATATTTTATGCAAAAATGAAAATAATACTTAATATAAATGTTTGAAATACTTGGTATATAGAAGTTCAGTTTTACAGTAAATATTTGAAATTTTTGAAAGTTGTTTTCCATAAAAGAACAAATTATTCATTTTTGCTTAATTCAAAAAGCATATTAATGTTTTCATTTAACAAATTAAATTGTTCATGTTGTTTTATTATGTATTCTACTTTTTATTAATATTGACTGTTTTCAGCATTCGGAGTAGAGCTTATGACCAAGAATAGCCTTGAGAAATGAAGCCAATTAGGGTTTGGAAGGAAATATGTTGGACACTTTTACATATGAGACATTTATTTATTACAGTTACATGCAAAATTTGCAATAATTGACTAACAGAAAGAACACAAAAACTTGTTTTTGAAGTGAATGTCCTTTGTTATTGAACAATGTAAAAGAACTGTAGTTTTCTGCAAATGTCTTACAGTTTATTTTAATAGAAAATATAGAGTGAATTTTTACATTCTAGTTAGGTTCTATTTTAATCTGATAACACTTTAAAAAATTTGTTAAATTACAAAGTGGTATTGCTTCAGAGCCATAAGAAACACTCCAGTGTTCACATAAATTTCTCTTTTTGTCAGAAGAAAATATGTTATTAATCCAAATCCATAAAGCTGGCTAGTAACAGAATCGGAAAAAGATATCTAGATGAGTTATCTTTTAATTACGTCAAATCATATATATACTTATATATCTTTTATACATATGATGAAATAATATTTCTAGTTTACAAATATGCATTCTCCTCTAGAATTTTAGGTAACTCCAAATAAATTTTATTTATGACTTATATTTAAGAAAATATGGCTAAAATTGTTTATGACTTTCTAATACAGTCTGCACAAAGGGAAAGATAATTATTACATGTTTAAATGTTTATCTCTCTAATGTGCAGCATATCCCAGGTTTCCCAAGCAGGAAAGAGTAAGCATTTCATTAAACACATTTTTATACATATATTTAAAATACGAAGCCAATGGGCATTTGCACACCCAGACAAAGACAGAAAAAGTACATACAATGTACTAAACTACATTACAATTTTAAAAAGTATAATTTGACTCCAAAAATCATTATAGATATTTGAAAAAAAGAAAACAGAAAGAAATGAATAAAAATTGTTTAACACAGGTCATAAGGTAGTATGTGTTATTAAATTCCTTTCCTATTTTTTTCTTAAAATAATTTATTTATATTTTCTAATTTTTGTATAATAAATAATGATTATTGAAACATTTTTGAAGTAAACATTATTAAAATATAAAATCATATTTCTAAGTGTATTTAAATATTTCTTTGTGGAGGCAGATTTAAGTTATATTTTTCAAAAGCAAAACCTGTACGATGGTATATTTAAAAATATTTTTCAAAATAATAGAAAAGGAAGATTCAACTTATATTTTTCAAAAGCAACACCTGTAAGATTACATATTTTAAAATATTTTTCAAAGTAATAGGAAAGATAATAAAGGATAATTTACAAAATGTCTGTTTTATTAGTGTTAATTTTTCAAATCTTCAAAAGTATCCAAACTTAGTAGTTCAGTCTGATGCTTTGATTTTCAATCATTTTTATAATATTCACTAGCAGATAGATACATGAAAATTGGAATAAGTAAAAACAAATAAAAACCCTAGTACCTATCTTCTAAATGAAAACAACTCATCACATGACTATAATGTTCATTTATTTAGGGCTTTTCCAACTCCTGTTGCTTTTTAGATCAGTTTCTAAAATTCCTTAAACAAGAAAACATTTAATAATGTGAAAATAAATGATGTTACTTTTTTGCTTTTCAGATTCCACTCATGCTAGTTTTATTCCAACAGAATCAATGTTTATTACTATTAGTAATGTGGCCTGAATTGGAGAATTAGGAGAAAAGTAAGCAAAATTAATAAAAACCAAAAAAAATTTTCTTACAATAAAATGAAAAAATGAAGAAGAGGAAAAAAACAATTGAAGGGGAAGATTTCTTAAGATTATTAAAGGGTATAGTAAAAGAGTAAAAGAAGTCCACTTTGAAGGCTTATGATGTGGGCAAACCTTTTAACATTACTTTAGCTCATTAAAGGCAGGTGCTATGTCCTATTTGTCTTTTTGTTCCCAGTACCTAGCCCAGAATCTGGTGCAAATAGATACTAGATAAATATCTATCCATTTTCTATTTCTTTCTACATAAAGAAAGCTTTTCTAAGCTTTTGATTTTGATTCTGAAGCATATTGGAACGAAGATATTTTAGAATCATACAGACAGGAGTTTGAATTTCAGCTACACACTTCCAAAATATATGATATTAAGCACAAAATTTGATCCTCATTTATGTTGTTTATCAGATGGATATGAAAAATGACAAAACAGGAACAAAACTAAACATCTTTCTACCTCCCAGCATTGTTGAAAATATAAAAATAAAACATTTATTATATGCCTAGCTTTTCTTTTTTATTGATCAAGTCTGATTTTGCTCTTTTTACCTGAGTCTGATTACCATGCTGATTTTGCTTCTAAAAGTAAAGCTGACCATTCCCTCCCCTGAATAGCCGCAGAAGGTGCTTTGGTTACAACAGGTTAATGGGGCTAAGATTTGTTAAATAGGCTATAAATTCAAAGTCAGGAAAAGCAAAGCCTATTGTTCAAGAAAAAAAGTAAAACAGCAACAACAAAAACTGCCCTTTTTATTCCCGTGCTGGTTATCATAACTGCTATTGCTCTGCTCTCCATTTTGTCAATCCTATTTACAATTAGTCTTAGGGTCACTTTCGCACCTTCGGTAAACATGATTCTGAGTGTATCACCTTATTCCTTCCTTTCTCTACATTCCTTCACATAGATAGGAGTTTATGAATTATTTTACCTTTGTTCTGGTTTCCCAATTGCTTGTCTCAAATCTGCATCAGTCTTTCAAACAGCCTTACCAAAATGTGCTGGAAAACAGGGACCCACTGAGAGTTACTGGCCATTGTATGTTTAATCATATCTAAGTCTTCTAACACTTTTTTCATTTGAGCAAGTTTGTCCTGCTAGGAACAAAAGCACCGTAGGCTTAGGCTGGTAAGTGAAACACCTCCAGAAACTTTGGAATGGAGGCTGGCTAATTGCAAGCAGTTGAAAGACTCATTTACACTTGGGATTTTCTTTTCATTTTATGTTATAGCTTTTCTGCTTTTGTATATTTGATCTAAAGGGAGAGTCACAGGAATCCACCCAATGGTTGTGCCTTGGGAAAGGAGTGGAGAGAAAAAATGCTAACCAGTTCTGCCATTCCGATTAGTGTAGAGATGACACAGAGACAATGTTATTGGGATGGAGCACACTGAATGTTCTTATCTAAGCACGGCAAGGATCAAACATAAGACATATAGAGATGCTTTGAAAGAGAGAAGGAAATAAAGCCATAAAATAAGACAAATTAATGTGGAAAAAATATGCTACATGCATTCTCAGAGTAGGAAAGAAAGTGGAAATGAATAGCTTTTAAAAGTATGTCAAATGTGATTTTATAAAATTTTAGAATAAGTAGATTAGCAGAAGCATACAGTATTAGCAGGCACAATGTTTCCACTTTTCTTATTATGAATGCCTTAATTATTGCCAAAAAGTGGAACACAATAGGATTTATTATTATCATGTCCATTTAACAACACATTTTATGATAGTACATTTTTTAGTGGGAATTGTTCTAAGCATGTGAATAGAATAAATAATTATGATGTTCTGCTATGTTACAGGTAGAAGGCTATAATTAGAAATGTCCCACTGTTTCAGAGTTAGCGACGAGCTTGCTGTCTTTCGACCTCAAAACTATACAGAACGAATTGATGTAGAAAATAAAACAATCTTCCACAATGGACACAGAGATTTCTTAGGTGAAAAGAAAATTAAGATGAATGAAGCAAGAATGGCTGGCTTAGTGTATAGCTCCCAGTGGGCATTGTACACCTTGTTTTGGGGTTTATATATGGCTTCACTTTTAAAAAGAAATATTTACCATAGAATTATTTTCCACACAAACTGTTATTGTCACCTATAGATCACTAGTAGTTTGTTATTCTCTGTGCGTGTGTGTGTTTCCCCAAATAAATAGAACTTAATATGTATGACTTTGTCTTTTTCTGGTTTAGTCTTATGTTAACAAAAATAAATATATGTATAGCAAAAGAAAAAATGCTTACTAGATATACAGACTTTTACAATTCTGCCCCATCTGAGGTTTAAAATATTTTTAAGCATTTTAAATTACATGAATAAGCATTTTGAATATTAGGTATAATTACAGAAAAATTATTACATTAAAAGCTTGTTTTCCTATAATTTTTTTAAAAGCAAATCATGGTATTGCTATTCTTAAATGTTTTGTTGAAATTATTTTCTTTATAACAAATTTAAATAAATCAGATAAGAAAATTATTAAATGTTTATGAGGAGAGGGGAAGACAGTGAGTGGAGTAGACAGTGTTAACAAACATCAAAACTAAGAATTTTGAAAATTGAAGATTTTGCTAAAAAATGAATCTGCTTTACTTTTATGGGCTGTTTATTCTTACTAGTTGAATTTTCAAAATTTCAGAGCAATGATATTGTATTTTATAGATTGCTATTATAAATGTGTATATAAATCACATACTAGTTTCAGATAATTTTCTTCTTAAAGCCTTAGATGTCTGCTACAGATTTAGATGAATTATTTCAAAACTTATTAGCACTATATATATATGTATATATTAAAAAAAAAACACACACATGAGTACAGGATTCAAAGTGATGACTCTCCTTACTCTAAGAAACTGAAGAAGAGGTTCCTTGAATTACAGGGCAGCAGGATGAAATTGCTTCATGGGATAGGGTGCTAAAAAACTGAAAATATATTATTTCTTCTTTCTAAATCTGTGTAATGGTGGTTGCATGTATGGGAAGCAGGAAGAGATCACAAAGACTTTCATTCCCATTCTCAGCCTCTCAGACTTTCTTTTTTTTTTTTTTTTTCCCCATAACTGCCTGGTTCATTTATGATATATCGTTCTTTCTAATCTCCTTTATAAGAATAAAGGATAATGAATAATGCACATAAGTAACTATAATAGCTGTCTTTTCATTTTTGGAAAATCATATTTTGTGTGCTTGCATTTTATTAGATTATCTTTCAAAATCAGAGAAATTATCTAGCACTTGCCTTCCATATAAATATTATGATGCCATTCATGTTATTTTCTCTCAGTTGTCTTAAAAATTCAAATAAATTACTAGTTTCATAACAATCTAATCACTAGCCTATGCCTAAGCCACGCTTGGTTATTCCACCATTTCTTTTCTTCGTCCCCAAAGTAATCTCCCTGCTTTTTCTAAGCAGGTTCTCTTCTCAAAGTTTTGTGAAAACTCACGCTCACCTCTTCTTTGGCACCTTTTTATATTCTGTTTGCTGGTAGGTCAATTTCTCTCATTCTCCTTTAATCACTACTATACCCATATTTTTGTTTCCTTTAAGCTCTCAAAGAAGTCTGACTTTCTCAATCATTCTGTTGACAAGTTCAGAGTTAATCAGTAAATCTTTTAGGTCACTTTTTTGACATGTCACTCATAGTGTTTTCTATCGTTTCTTTCCTTTTGTCTTATGTCTGTCAAATGCATTTCAATGTCCTTTTGCAAGGAAGACATGTCTTCAACAGATTATCAAGTCAAAATTTCTGGCTCGGCTGCTTATTAGTTGAGTTACATGTTAATTAAACATTCTTAGCTTCAATTTTTCCATTGAGAAAATGAAAAAATAATAAAACCCAGTTCACAGCATTATGGTGAGAATAAAATGACTTACGCAACTAGCTTAACTAATCATTGCTTGTAGAAAGCTATAAAAATATATAGGTTCCCTTGTCTCTAATTTAAATGCTCAAAGAGGAACTAGCAAAGGAAATTCTATGTAACCATGCTTGAAAAGTTTTGAAATAATGAAAATACTAATGTTCTCAAGCCAGACTGATATTTTACATTCATTATTTTTCTTACCAACCATAAGAAGCAGGATACTATTAATTTTAGATTTTTAAGTTAATGGGAAATAATATTATTAACACCACTCAAAATCAAAGCATTTCTTATTAGTTTTGGGTTAATGAAAATGAGAACTGTGTTTTTGTATATGAATAATAGCAAACTAAATTCTTTTATTAATTTACAATTCTTCAAACAAAATACCAAAACCATACTGAAGACACAGTAAAAAGTATTGGAAAGGTAGCAATCTTATAAACTTCAATTCTTTTCTTAAATCCTTCCAACTCAATTTTCACATTAGAAGTAAATAATATTGCCTCTGATTCTAACATAGGCTACCAGTTAAACAAAGCCATCTTTTTTAAAAATCTTTCAGTGTTTGCAATGTTTGTTGTAGAGCTGGTATAAAACCTTGGAAAATAAAGAAATAATTCTGTTTAAATAAAATAAAACCTTTGACCTTTTCTCCTCTTAGACTATAATTATATTAATACACTAACAAAAATTTAAGTAGAGAAAGGTGAAGAAGATATAAGGGATAGAAATCTGTCTTTACTCTTTATAGCCATATAAACTTATTTTTAAAGTATTTAATCATTTTAAGCAAGGTCATAATATCATGATTTAATTTGCAATGATTTTCATATATGACTTATGGCTCCAACAAAAGTATTCATAATATCAACTTGCAGCTTTTTCTGTGAACCAGTTTTGCTTGAATCATATCCAAATATCTAAGTCATGAGATACAGACTCTACTATCTAAGCACTAAGTCTTCAGTACCAGTGTACCTAGGGAGAGGATTCCTCCACCAAAGTAAGTGAGGACATCAAGAAGCAGGATGTGGTGTAGGACTCAGTGCAGATCATGTAGGACTGCTCAAGTCCACAATGCTTAGAGAAAACAGCAGTGTTGCAAGAGGCAATGAAAAGAAGGATACTGGGCTAATAGACTTGGATTGTACATATAAATAGTGAGGACAAGCAAGTCAAGAGTAATACCTTAGAACAACTCTTTCTGAAAAAAAATAGTTGATTGAGACTGCACTACTTTATGGTTTTGAAAAAGCTAGCTCGAAATACATATTTTTTTTGAACAACATTTGTAAGTTTTCCTTCTCAACAATAAATGAGATGTTATCTTTTAGGACCAGATTTAAGGGTATATTTTACGTGAAGGAATTTTTTATTTTAATTAATTGGGATGAGAAGCAGCTAACAGAATTACTGAACTCATATTAAATGACAGGAAGTATGATTACATAGCAGTATTCTGAATTCATGAAAAGTTCTTCTTTCCATGTCTGCTTCAGAAACTTCTAGTCATCCTATAAAATGTCGTTCAAAGTTACTGCTTATTGCTTCCATGAGACCCAGTCACCCTTTCAGAAGAATGATCACTCTCTCCTATGAATCATTTCTATGTGTTGTGCGCCACTTTAGTACTACATTTACTGTGGGGTGCACATTTTTAAAATTATTATTTCCTTGTCAGTTTCCTACTCTATAGATTCAACAGAGAAGTGTATTTTCACCTTTATTATCTCAGTACTAAATAGTTTACTAAATATTATGTGCACTATAACTGTTATTTTCACTATATTGAGAATGATAATGAATCACACTGTTAAAGTAATAAGACTCATTGTAATGTATAATTAATACAATTTTCCTAAAGAATTTGAAAAGTATATACCAAAATATTTTAAGAAATATCAATATTATTAAAAACAAGCAAAGAGTCAAAATATCTACTTTAATATAAAATGTGCATTTGGAGGTGTAAGCCCTCATTTCCTTTCAATATGTATCCCTCTTCTTGTGCAAGCATATTGGTTATTCCTTTTGAATTCATACCTACTGGTGGCTCCTTTTTCTTAGCTCTCACTTGCCTCCTTCAATCTGTCATCTAGAATTGCTAAATAAAACACAGGCCACATTCTTGGGGCAAGATTTGGTGAGCAGATACATTTTGATTGGTTCACTGAGAGTTGAAAAATGTTTGAATTAGTGGCAAGAATTTGAACATAAAGATATTTTTTCACACAACACTAGATATCATGCATCTCTTCAACTGTGAGAGGATCTGGCTACAGTGAATGTAATTTCCTGCAGCTTGACAATTAGATGGAGCTGCCACACTTAAGTGAGGTAATCTCTTTGGTTTGCCAAAACCCTCACCGATTTCTTTTGCTTCATTTCTGCTCCTGCCTGGCCCTTGTGTATATCTTGTTTATAATACTTGGACCAAACCTTCTACTTTTTTAAGCTTTTTCTCCTCAAGCATTATCTGCCAAACACAAAAATGGCACTCACACTCCACTATATTCCTACTCCTTTTTTCCTCAATCGTCTAGAAAACATTTTGAGTAAAATTAAAACTTTTAAATTGTTTTTGAAATTTTATTAAAGGAAGTTTTAAGATGAGCATTTTGTGTTTTGAATTGCAAACACTTAAATGTCTCCAGTCTTTAACAGCATGAGACATAAATACATACACAAAGAACAATGAAGTGCATAGAAGGGTTAAACTTTATAGTTCAATGTCAGTGTACTTTATAAAACTTCAAATGTTAAATTGAAACTGTAAGATCAAATGATGAGAATATATGGACACATGGAGGGAAACAACACACACTGTGGCCTGCCAAGGTCAGGAGGTAGGAGGAGGGAAGGGATCAGGGGAATACCTAACGGATGCTGTGCTTAATACATGGGTGATGGGATGATCTGTGCAGCAAACCATCATGGCACACATTTACCATGTAAGAAACCTGCACAACCTGCACATGTACCTTTGAACTTAGAATAAAAGTTGGGAAAAAACCCACAAAACAAAATCTCTGAGGAGATTACAGTTGACAAAAGCAGAAATGTTATCTTTCTCATAGATGATGGAAAATCATCATCTTGGACTTTAAAATATACAAATGACTTCAGAGAAAATTTTAAAGCAGGAAAACAAAAGGCAGTAGAAAAGATTTGGGAGATAAATTTCTCAAAGTATTTAAAAAAAAAAAGGAAAGGAAAGATAAGTAGGCGATGGACTTAAATCTTCAAAAATGACTGACTGAAGATGTCAGCAACAATTGTCCCTGAAAAATTATTTCAGTGTCATGCTTCTGAAGGGGTTTCCGTACCATCTGACTTGTTATAATAAACATAAGTGAACTACAAAGTTCCAGACTTTGTATTGGGCTATTAAAATAAGCCACTTTAGAAAACCGACACTTTCAAAATTTTCTTCCACTGTTAAATTGTTCCAAAAGAAATTTAAAAATAGCACTGTATATGAATTGAACTTTTAGAAGGGTAATTTGCCTACATAGATCCAAAAGTCTAAATAATTTCTTCTCAAAATAATATTAACTTAGTAAATATGGTGTTCTTATATTAAAGAGCTGAGCATTACAAGTATAACCATGGTTCTATTATTGCTATGTGAAAAAAACAACAGATTTTTCTTATTTGATTTTTATTTTTAACACATTTAAGAGGACTGAATCCTATTTAAAAAATAACCATGGAATTATTTCAGGGCATCTAGAATTCTGTCTGTGTGAGAGGAGGTGATATCAGCCAGTTATATGAGGCGGCTGGAGGAGGCAGTGTCTGATGAGTTGGTTTTTTACCAATGGGTTGGGAAAAAAAAAAAACCCAAACTGAAGCTTTTTGTGCTTCAGTTTCTTCATCTGTAAACTAAGAATAATAATAGTGCCAAGGACCTTGGACATAAAAATTACATAAACTAATGCATGTAAAATATTGAGATTATTGTAGGCTCATGCAAGGACTAAATAATTGTTAGCTGGCATTATTATTTCTTTTATTTCTTTATTTATTTTTTTGAGATGGAGTCTCCCTCGGTAGCCCAGGCTGGAGTGCAATGGCGTGGTCTCGGCTGACTGCAACCTCTGCCTCCCGAGTTTAAGCGATTCTCCTGCCTCAGCCTCCTGAGTAGCTGGGATTACAGGCACACACCACCACATCCGGCTAATTTTTGTATTTTTAGTAGAGACAGCGTTTCACCATGTTACCCAGGCTGGTCTTGAACTCCTGACCTTGTGATCTGCCGGCCTCTGTCTCCCAAAGTGCTGGGATTACAGGAGTGAGCCACAGCGCCCATCCTCACATGATTATTTCAAAAGGATTTAATAATTTTAGACTGAGTCCAAATAGTATAATAGTCATAAATGATGTCCATAAAATCTCTGTGCAGTTTGAATTTTTCATAAGTTCACTTCTGTGTAATATGTGACAGCCTACAAAATACAACAGAGAAAAAATCTACTCAAAAATGTAAATAAAATTGTTAATGATGGCCAAGTGTGTTAGCTCACACCTGTAATCCCAGCACTTTGGGAGACTGAGGTGGACAGATCACCTAAGGTCAGGAGTTCAAGACCAGCCTGGCAAACATGGTGAAACCCCATCTCTACTAAAAATAAAAGAAATTACCTGGGCATGGTGGCACACACCTGTAATCCCAGCTACTCGGGAGGCTGACGAAGGGGAATTGCTTGAACCCAGGTGGCAGAGGTTGCAGTGAGCCCAGATCATTCCACTGCACTCCAGACTGGGTGACAGAGTGAGATTTCACCTCAAATGTAAAAAAGAGTTAATGATTTCTTTGTTACAATTATGTTTATTTTTCTAGAGAATATATTGACTTCATAATAAACAGCTGAATTCAAAAGTATCCAACATCATAGTGAATATGTTAAAATATAAATTTCTGCAATTAAATGTTGAAAACCATTCAGCTCATCTCAACATGGAAAGGTAGGACTTTGGCTGGAACTCAGGTACTATGGTTGAGTTGAGGAAGAGCAAAGCACCTAAAATAGCATTTGGCAGATTACTCCCCCTTAATACAGACATAATCTTTTTTGAGGAGGTTGTGAATATACTATATAACAAAGACACTATATAATATAAGAAATACCAGTGTGTTAGCACTAAAATAGTTCATTATTTACCTGCATTAGAGCAAAGACATTCGATAAACTTTTTTGATTTACTGCTTCATGTAAACAGACATTACAATTTATGTGTGTTAGCATAATTTCAAGGCCCCAAAGAAAAATGTTGTGGGCAGATAATTTATTTTGTTGATATCATTTCTCTTTGTACTTTTTTGATTATATCTCAATATTATATGAATATTTAAATTTCATGATGGCCACTATATTTACAGATAATTGAAGCCTGGATATTTTTAATAAAAAATGTATTTGCATGGTCTCTCTTCTAGCAAGTAAATGATTTTGCATTGGTTATTCTGCATGAAAAATTGCCACAAATATAATCTAAATAACAATTACTGTTCTAGCAAGGTATAGTAGACTAAAAATACTACATTATTGTTTGCAGGAAAAGATAAGACAATTATTCATGATCAAGTAGGGTTTTCTAGACAATGAGCTTGTCTTGGCCTTGTTCAAGGAGAGAGAGAGAGAGAGAGAGAGAGAGAGAGAGAGAGTATGTGTGTCTATAGTAAGCCAAACACAATACTAGATATTGGAGATCCAAGTGGATTGAATACACCTGCTCTCCAGGAGCCTATGCTGGATGATGCAGGTAAGTACACTGTCAAGCTCAAGCCCATGTGGTAAACACCAATCAAATGATTTGGGAGTGCCATTGAAGAGAACAAATCTGCTGTCAGGATGTCAGGAAAAGGAACCCAGAGTTAGGCAGACATTGGAGAAAGGCAAAAGAGCTCAGCAAATAAGGAACAATTTCCCTAGATCAGTACAAGGGTGTTGGTGGCAACAGCAAAGTAATAGGTTAGGGAGAAGACAGGTAGATAGATTGGAGAGAGATGTGTTCTTAATGACTTAAGAAAAACAGCATAGATTGAAGGAAAATGCTCAGGCTTCCAGTAAAGATGAAGATTACAATCACATAGATAAGAAATACTGTTATTAGAACAGGTTTGTGAAGGTTATGCCTGACGTAACTGAGTCAGTAGGTATTAAGTAAATAAAGAGGCTATCATACTGATATTTTTTCTGTACTTCATGTATTACACCTGCCCCAGGTTTGTGTTATGCTGTTAAATAAACATCACTAATGTAAGGCATTTTCTAACTCTAAGGATTTAAGATTCTCTGAGATAGAAAGTATGTTTCTAAGATAGCACAGCAGAGTATAGAAAGAGCACTGAAATATTAGTCTAAAAATTTCAGTTTTCATCAATAGTCTAATTCTATTAATTATTGGGATTACAGAGTTACTTAATTACTGTGTGCCTCAATATACTCACCTGTAAAATGTAGGAATTGGGTTTGATGGTACTTAGTATCCCACTCGAGTCAACTTTTTTGATAACATACATTTTTGACAACTGAATGAAAAGGGCCATCTTTCCTATTGGAAAAAAATTCCTAAGTTATCATTTATATATCAAATTTTTTTTTATAATTTACAGTCAATTTGGACCAACAGCTATTTGATATAATTCAAAGGAACAAGGACTGAATCATAAATAAATTTTAATATGACCTTCTTCTATAACTCTTTCATTTGTGTTCTATGAGTTTTACTTAGAGTTATTATAGGGAAATTATAAAATATAGATTAATGGTTGCATTTTTATGCTTTTGATGTGTTGTTTAATGAGGTATGTGCTGTTTTATATCTTACATCAAAGAGACATCTGCTGGAAACCATCTTATCATATGCATCAACTGATTTTTGTCCTAACAAGTATAATCATCTGAATAATGGAATATGGTACCTCTTTTTCCTGCCAGTGAAACTATCTTACAAATTTGGTCCCCATTTTGAAACATAGTTTTTCATTTTGCACTTTAAACTACTTTGATTATTAGACATGCCTTTCCTGAAGTAAGCTTAAGTGGTATATAAGATTAGAGAAACAATCAAGATACAAACATCTAATGCCTTTATAGGTCCTAGAATATAGCTTGTGAAATTGCCATAATGGTATTATCTCCATCATTAATATAGCTTCTCTAGGGACTATTGATCACTTTGGATTTAGTGTGTGCATTTGCAGTCACTGAAAAGCATAATTTGATAAAACAGTCAAAGCATTCTAATCTTAAAATGAGATATCAATTTGAGTTAAAAATAGCCTAAACACAATCACCATATAGGTTGTACCAGATTCCCTGACTTTCACCTCCTGTCACCATCACAGTATTCTGCAACCTATGCAGGCATAGTTTAAAATCAAATTTTTCTTTCAGCAAATCACTATGAAATTTGTAAACACTTTTTGCATCTGTAAAGTAAGTCAACGAATCATAAAAAAAACTCTTCAGCATTGCATTCTGGTCACTGTAAATAAAAAATTGAGAATATAGGTATTTATAGATGTCAAACCACAGAATGAACTGAAAAGAAAAAGGGCCAACATTTTGCAATTTAATATTCTGGTTTTTTGTATGTATACGCAAGTGTTTTATACAAACTATTCAGAAATAGACCAGAAGCACAGTGCTCAAATTCATAATTTCCCATAGAAAGCATAATGGAGTGTCATAATTAACAAACTTATTGGGAAATATTAAGACTGAAACAGCAAATATTAAATACTTTATCCAGGCAGATGAATGAACTGTTCACTAGCATGGCAATTACTACATTATTTCTGCCATTACTGAGCATAAAAAATCCAAGTAAAAGAATTTAGTGAGCTTTTCACCTAAAAATGACAGCAAAACATCATTTGGGTTTAGCATGTGAAATTAATGGCCATTTAAAGCATGAAAATACAAAAATTGCTGTTTAAAATATTTGTTTTATATCTTTTAGAAACTTCTTAGGTTAATTGGTATTTTTAAAAGCAACTATCTACTAAATTAGTAGAAATTTAGATTAAATAGCAAGTTCCAGAAAATAAAAATCAAATCAGTAACTGATGTGGTTAACAACACACACACACACACACATACACACACACACACACACACACACACACACACACAGAGAGAAATTCTCATGAGACCCAGGTTCCAGTTTCAGTCCTGACTTTTAATATAAAGCCTTCTGAACTCTATCAAATCATAGTCTTTTTGGTCTTTATTTCCCTTATCTTTAAAATAAAAGAAATGGAGTAAAAAATACCAAAGTCACTTTAAAATAACAGATTTTATTTTTAATAATATATTTTACCATTAATTCACAAGTCATTTTAAAGATATACCTTCAAAACCATTACAATAATATGCTGTATCTCCTATTTTCCTATGTTTTAAAATTTTGCCAAAACTGCTGTAAACTAGTCATACTTCTAAATAAAACTTCATGCAATAGATAACTTATTGTTTTTAATTCCAGCCAAATATATCCTTTACTATTAATACAAATGTGCTCTTTAGTTATGAGATCATATTTTCAATTGCCTGTAGTATGTTGCATTTAATTGTTGATCTTTTTCTAAGTCTGGGCATTTCAGATAAATTGCTAAGTCTCTGTTGACATTTGAATTATAATTTCTCCATGTCTGATTCCTACATACTATGGGGGAAAGACTTTGAGAATCCAAGGGATAACAGTTTAATCTAACTTCTGCTTGACCTTTGTTACCTCAGCTCAGAAGAATATACAGCATATCATCAATCTCAGTTCCTAAATTCTATGCCCTTTATCTCATTTCTTATATAATAAATTGCTTTTTATATTTATAGGTCTGAAAAATGACTTCAGAGAAGAGAAAGATTGGGTTTTAAAACTAAAAATGGGGCAAAAATCTGCTTTTAAGCAAAGAGAAAATGTTCTCTAAAATGTAAGGAATAAACTTGAGAAAGTCATACATTGAAGAATGCTTTTGGTAAAACAGGATGTAGAGAAACTATAGAGTACAAATTTTTTAAATGGCTTTTTCTTTTTATAAATGAAGACATATTAAAATGGGTTATTCCATGTAAGAAATAGCATCACTGTATAGCTAAAAGATAGTCCCCAAATAGGTATTTGTGTTTGTCTATATTCTTACATTTTAAAGGCATTTTCACTTCTATATGTTGAATATAAAAGATTTGTTTTAAAAATAATCTAGAATTTTGCCCTGCACATGAAATATTCTCTAAAAAAATAGTCAGAACTTAATTAGAACAGGCCTCATATTCTAATTACAGAAAATACATGGGGAAGAGGAACAATGTTTTAAAAATATTATAAGTATTCAAGAAGAACAATTGATAATTTTGGAAGCTCCATATAAAAAAGAACCCACTTTGTGAAGAAAAACATTGCAATGAAGGAAAGCTACCCAATAAATTAAGATATAATGAATAGAGTGGTCAACCAAATGCAATGTGTGAATCTTATTTGGATCCTGACTCAAACAAACCAACTTCAACTTTTTAAAATGATTATATACCAATCAAGTGAAATTGAACAGTTCACTGGATATTTAATGACACTAAGTATTCTTGAAAAATGTCAATAATTAAAAAAATCTGTAGGCCCAATCTGTTTCATCAGAAACCAATTCAGGAGCAGTAATCTATCTATTGGTGCATTGCCTAACAGAGTAGGCACACAATAAACTTGTGTTGAATTTATGTTTTTCAATCATTAATATTATAATAGATGGAATAAAAGTAAACATTTCAAAGTTATAAATTACAATTATATGAAAATTTTAAAAATCATATGCAGTTTAAGAGGCATGAGAGTTTCAGAACACTTCAATTTACTTAAATTTGCATTCTACATCAAAATAATTTAATTTTCCTTCCCGACCTTGTACTTGATGATGAAGGTCAAAGGTTTAAATTTATATGCTCATCTCTCTTTTTGGATTCCTACATAGTCCTAATTGAAATTTGACATATATGACTATTAGTTGAAATTATTCCTTTTCCATGCTTCATTAACATTGCACTTTACTATACTACAACGATAATGCTCATAATAAAAGTCTCCTATGCAATGTGGATTACATTGAAACATGATTGATTATCTCAAATGTAACAGAGAATTCATATTATAAAATTTCACATGCTGAAATTGAGTATGTGATTGGAATTTAAATATACACTAAAAGAAGCAAAATCAGTTTTCATTTTTAAAAACTGAGCAAAATTTTGAGAAACAATTTTCTTTTACTTAGTTATATATTAATTAGAGATAAATATGGTATTCACAAGTTTTTTTTGTGAAAACATTCTCTGAACATTCATTGATTGTTGTAAATTATACATAGTTTTGGTTTATATGTTGTTTCAAATGTGTGCATGTTCCTCCTTTGTTATTATTACTTTCTATGTAGTTCCAGGTACTGAGTTTTATAAAAATATGGCTATTTATAAAGTCCAATTCTGTAAAGTACATTTAACAAAACAGCTATGGAATGAATATCTGCTGATTTCTTCTCCAGCATCAATGTCCCTTCTCTCCTGCCAAATGTAATTTGGCTTTCCTTTAGGAGAGTTTGCTTTTTCCCTGTATAGTAACAGTCCTGCAGTCCCCACCCAGTTTAAGCTAATTGCAAAATGTACTGGTCACAGTATCTGGTTTAAAGACAACAAGAAGAATATGTTTGCTGAGAGTTTCTGGGAAAGAAATTTCCCAATTCTTCGGAAAACAAAACAAGCAATAAAAAAACCTCCTTAAAAAAATGCTCTCTTTTCCTTTAATAGGTAGAGTATGAGAGTATGAGTGAGCCCTATGAGTGATGAAGGCATTTTTCTACCTAATGATGACTCTAGTACTGGAGGAAGCAAAATTGAAAAATATCTTAGAAATATGGGTATCTAACCTTGACCAAATGTGCCTGAAAGCATTCTTTCCCACCTGGATTACAATATATTTTTCTAGATACAAAAAAAAAAATGTAATTTTTAAAGTGAATCTTTTGAAAGCCCAGATTTTTTTTACAATCTTTAACAGGCAATAGTTTTACTATATACTGTGAGCTGATGGATTGGGAACTTTCAACCACTTACACTACGCCTAAAGAATTCAAATCCCTGGAGAAAGATTAGGAATGTGTATTTTTGCAAGTCCTGTTAGATCACTCTGGTGTAGATGGTCATTTACCAGACAATCTGGGTTTAAGTTTTACCTGAGAGCTTTTAAAAAATGCAGATGCCTGGCCCCCACAGACCTCACATCCCAAGATTGTGTTCCATTGGACTGGGGTACATGTAACAGTGTTTAGAGCTCCACAGCTTGTTAATGTGCAGCTATGGTGCCAAGGCAAGACTTCTTAAATTTTAACGGGCAGACAAATCACTCAACAATACAGTAAAAATGCAAATTCTGATTTAGGAGTTCTGAGATGAGCCTCAGATCTTGCATTTCTGACTAGTGTCCCAACTCAAAAATACAAAAATTAGTGAATCAGGCTAGGCATTGACAGACATATTACAATTGAAGTAGATAAGGAAAAGTTGGTATTAGGAATCAACCACTGTAGAGGAGCAGGTGTTAAGAGCACAGATCCAGTTAGAAGTTTGAGGAAAAGGGCAGCCTCACTGCCCAAAATGATATCTGATATATATATATCTTGATCTTAGAATTTATTCATTGCTAGGATTCAAAGAAATGGGAAATGCATGCTAGTGAGAGGGAGTAATAATGTTTGTAATTAGTAAGTTTGCAGTGACAACAAATGCATACTATTTTAATTTATTTTACAAGCATATACAATCAAACTTGAAGAATGTAATAGCTTTTTGGCGTCACTAATTTTTTTAAAGGCTAGGAAAGTCCATTTTAATATTATGCATTTCAGAGAGAAACTAGGTATTAAAGAAGTTAACATTTAGCAGTTGGAAAATATTGACTTGGTAGCAGGGAGTCTGTTATCCTTGCTGTTACCCTGAACATTTCAATTTCA
This sequence comes from Cebus imitator, assembly GCF_001604975.1. Taxonomy (NCBI): domain Eukaryota; kingdom Metazoa; phylum Chordata; class Mammalia; order Primates; family Cebidae; genus Cebus; species Cebus imitator. The sequence goes on from NW_016107428.1 coordinate 5,201,632, forward strand.
GAAAGTTGCATGACTTTCGAATCTCCTCCATGTAAGACATTCTGCTTGACATAAGGATTTATGTCTGACTTTCCATCAGTTTCTAATTAATAGCACCACTGTGTGCTACATGATGTGAGAATTGAAAATCTCTAAACAGTACCACAGGAGCACCACATTGCACTTCTACTTGAAAAAAACACCTGATCGGTTACCCAGCTGTTTCCTCCAGATGTTGTCTATAAACTCAAAGGTCATTGTTTCACCAAAACTTAGATTAATTTGGCTTAAACATATCTTGCTCACTATAACAAAGTACAGCTATTAAAATCAAGTTTTTAAACAGCCACAGGTATACATAATCAAATCTTGTAGAACTTATCAAATATGTATGTTTCTAAAAGTACTTTCTCTCCACCTTTATAAATATAAATGCAAAATTACATAGTTTGTATATTTTGTAATAAAATGTGTAGTGACACATTCTTTCCTCTGAGTAAACTCTTATGAATAAAAGGAACATATCATTATTAGTACAGAGTAATAACAGAATTCATTTATTGAATTCTGAAAAGCTCAGCAAATGGTGACTGCTCCTGAAGAGCAAATAAAATATAATATCTTCTCCTAAGCTGACCTGGAAGCAAAATAATAAGACATGACCTAAAGGATAAGAGTTTATGTGTCTGCATTGTGTATGTTTTACTCATAGCATTTTTGTAAATAATGTGATTTTACTGGATTGCATTAAAAGTTGTTGTTCATAAGGGGTGTCATGGCATTTAATTACAAGTATACTTTTTCATAATGAAATCAGAATGCAAACACCAGCCATACAATAACTTTGCACTTGAATAGTAAACCAAATATTCCTTAGAGATCATAACTTTTATAAGTTGGAGATTATAAAATGACATCTGATCTTTACAATTGCTGTCTTTCCATTCCTTGGAATATTACTTATTTTCATTAATTACTTATTTTATCTATTTGCTCAGCAAATGAAAATTAAATCAAAATCTAAAAGAAGACTACAGCAATAACATTTATCAGGTGATCATTTGTCAACTCCACTGTGTATCTGGCATTGGGCGTACACTCTTCTGTGAACTATGGCTTTCCATAGACCATTAATAATGAGACATATTTACATATCAATATTTATTTCTATCATGTATGCCCCCCATGACAAAAACATATCTTGGTCTATGATTAAATGTCCCTTGTTTACAAAAACCATTATTGTATACTAAATTATTAGTCCTTTTTCCTTTCAAAGAATAAAAAACCTGTTGAAATATGAAGTGAAGTTTTGAATGTCCCAATGTTCATAAGCAGATTTAAATTACTAAACTAGTAGCCAAAAAACCTAAGAAAAAACAACAGAGTGGGAGATCAAAAGACACAATTGTTTAAAAAAGAAACAAAAAAGTAGAATGAAAGCATTTTGGTCTTAGCATGAATATAACAGTAATAGAAAAAGGAGTAGAAGAGGCACAAAGACTCATGCGTTGTATGAATTGCTATGTGCTAGGCACCAGGTTATGTCCTATTTATGTGTTATATAGCTTCTAATCCTATTATATAGGTATTTCATTATTCCCACATTATATCTAGGGAAACTGGGGCTTCAAAAACTCTAATCTGTCAAATTCTAGACCATTAAGAGGTAAAACCAGGGACTCAAAACTAAATCTGACTTCAAAGCCTATTGTCTTAACCAAGCTATACTTAACCAAGTGTAACTTACACTTGGTTAAGTGTAGCTTGAGAGCAGTACACAAAAAGTATACATTTTTAACTAAATAAAATTAATCTGAAATAATTTTCTAATTAAAATAAATGATCTTAAGATAAAAGGTATTGCTAAATCATGCTGACTGGCATCTAGGAAAAACTAGGACTGATGACAAAGAACTCTTTATTTATATGGCAGGCAGGTTGTGACCACATTTATCTACACCAAAAAAATATATATTATAAATAAAATATATTAAAATATATAACCACATTCTAAAATACAAAGAAAAAACTCTTTAGAGCAGAAATAGAATAGGAAATTTACAGGTGAGTAGTGACTTGCATGGTAAGGCTGTAACAGAATAATCTAGGGATTGAAATCAGCAGTGAAGACCAGCATTTGCTTCTGTGTGAAATGAAACTGATTGCATTCCATATAAGATGGACTAGAACCAAGTACCCTATATAAAGCCAGGAATTCGGACCCTTCGCACCCTCATACTGGGGCTCAGGACACTTTAAAGTAGGGCACTTTTATAGGCTGAGTACGTTGAACTAAAGAAGCAACTTTCGACCTTGCCCCACTCCCTTTTCTGTCAATCATATTTCTCTCCCAGACACAGAAGGAGCTTGCTCTGAATGCAATTATTGTCAAGTCATTTCTAGAATCTACATTCAGTGAAGAAGACTAACTCAGATAGCAAGAAAAGAGACTAGGATCTCCATGCTCAGGACACCATGTCCATGCAGATTTATTATTATTATTTTTTGAGACATAGAGCCTCACTCTCTTACCCAGGCTAGAGTGCAATGGTGTGATCTCAGCTCACTGCAACCTCTGCCTCCCAGGTTCAAGCCATTCTCCTGCCTCAGCCTCCCAGGTAGCTGGGATTACAGGCACATGACACCATGCCCAGCTAATTTTTGTATTTGTTGGTAGAGACAGAGTTTTATTACATGTAAGACAAGCAGTTCTCAAACTCCTGACCTCAGGTGATCCACCCGCCTTGATCTTTCAAAGTATTGCAACTACAGGGCCCAGCTAGATTTTTTACCTAATTTTCTGAGGGTTGCTATCCAGAAAAGACTTTATCTGCATAACAAGGCAACCTTTGTTGCCAGCTCCTCCCCTCATCTTCCCATAGCTTTTGTTACCACCTGCTGAGAAGTCCCTCCTTTCTTTCTGCGACTCAAAATGCTATTTAAGTTTTAACCATCTGGTCTTTCTTTGAGTCTCATATTTTGTGGGACTACTCTGCATGTAATATATTGTAGTCTTTTTCTCTTGTTAATCTGTCTTCTGTCATTTTATTCTGGAGACTCAAATTATCAAACCTTCAGACAATAGAGGGAAAGTTTAAAAGTCCCCTACATTCTCACCAATGAATACTGTATAGGAAAACTACCAACTACTGACTAAGCATACTCTTGGCGGAGAGCAGTACCTGGGAACTGAGAAGTGGATTGTTGTGTATGTAAAACTGAGGGTACTATAGTACAATATTATGACGGAGTGAAGGTCTGAGCTACTAATATAACACATATCTTTGAAATCTGGATGTATCTGAATGAGATAGTTGTGGACCCACAGAACAAGAGGGAGAAAAGAGATGGAAAAAAAAAAAAGTTATCTCAAGAGATAGTCTCTCAAATCCCATTCCCACAATTAATAAAGAAACGTAATACTAATACACTCATTCAGTAAACCTGAAAGATGGAAGAATGTATGCCCAAAGAACTAGAAATAATATACCAATCTGAAAGTGCATTAAAACACAAGTTTAAAACCCTCAAAGATGTATGTAGAGTAGATATAAGCATCTACAAAATAAAATCCATATAAAATCCATATAACAGACAAGGAATATTAGCAGGTAAGAAGCAAGTATAGATATGATGATAAACCAAATAGAAATCAAGAAAATGGAAACCATAGTACTTAAAATGAAAATTTAAAAACACTAAACAAATGGATCTAGAATCTACATTAAGTGAAGAAGATTAACTCAGATAGCAAGAGGTAAACAGAGGTAAATGGAGGTAAACAGATTGAACAAAGGCGGAGTGAATTAAAGAGTTAAATATCGGAGCATACAAACAGCTTTGATATGAAATGAAAGGTTAACAAATTGGCCTTACAAGAATAAAAAGCATGTTACTTTGTGTTGAATTGAAGGGTAAGTCTGTCAAATTGAGAAAGAAGAAGAGAGAGAGAATGCAAATTCTTTGTTACTACCTTAAAGATATTTTATATTCATTTTGCTAAACTGCTTCCCATAAAGTGCTCCTGTGATATTCCAGTGTGGAAATAAATGAAGATCAACCAAATGAGAACAAGCAAAGGATATTTATTATAGCTTATTGCAGCAAGGGAATCAGCTACCACCACTTGGGTCTTGGCAGAAACTCAAAGGCTGGCAGAGAGAGTATGAACGTTTTATATTGGAAAAAAAAAAAAAAAGAGGGCTTCAGGTATGTGCTTATTGGAGGCTGTTGGCATGGAGAAACTGTAAGCACATTAACTACAAGGGGGACACCTTGTGATTGACTAGGAGTGTATCCTTGCTTTCCACAGCTGGTCCTAAGTTAGAAACAGAGACAAAAATTAGGGGAGCTGTCTGTTGTTAAACAAGTCCTGGCCACTTTAGGGCAATTATTATATCAGTTATTGTTTGGCTACCTGGAATGTTGGTAGAGATACCAGTCTGACTTCCCACAGATCTTACTTGGAGTGGGCTGGCCTCCGAGGCTGGTTGCTATAGATAAATGATAGGTTTCCTGGGCATGTTGCTGCCAGTTCTGAGTTCTGTTCTTATATATGATCTGATCATTGTTCATTTGCATAGTGTCTCTCACTAGGAAAGTTTTGCAGCAGAGATTGCAGAAATCTTTTCTTTTTTGATAAGATATTAATGCTAAGCTATTATTACAATGATGTAGAGAGGTTGCCAATTATAGATGTTCACTGTATATCAGAGGCTAGGAAAAATTATATGGTTCAAAAATTGTCAACTTTTTGGAAAATATCTCTGATTCTTCCTTTGTACTTTCCCCTAAACAGAATCAACTGTAGGTCATCAGTTTCTGCTGAGGTATCAGTTAAGTGATGGGATAATTAGGGAGAACCACCCCATTTTTATAACAGAAAGTAATTGTAAATTAGCATTTTATAAAATAGTTACTTAAGAGAGTAATGCATGTCAGTCATATGCAGCCGAGTTCAAAAGAGTCCTAATTGCTCTCCAGCAATTATGATAATTTTCCAGGCAGGAAAATCCAAGAGGAGTATCTGCGAGCATAAATCTCCTATGAGAGAATACACCTTCATGTTCAACACCTTTTAACATTACAGCCTGTGAAGGTGAGTAGCCTCATTAACTTTCTGTCTCAGTCAAAATGAGAAGACATCTCCCCATTTCCTTCACAGTGAGTAGAATGGATGATAGTACCCAAGATCAAAACCTTCTAATTCAATCTCCTATTCTCTATAACCTTTATATTATGATTCTGATTTCCAGCCTGTTGACAAAATAAATCTGCTAGCTCCCCTAGTAAGTGCCTTTTTGAACACAGTTGGCTGCTTGTCTTTAGAATATCCTTAATCCCAGCAGGAATGCTTTTAAATGTATTCCCAGAGCAGGTGCCCTCTATTTCTCTCCCCTTGACTGCCACCATCCCCATCCTCCATCCCTTCTGCCTCTTCGGTTCTTCGCAGAAGCTGCAGGCAGAAGCAGCATGCCCTGGCGTCAGTCCTAGCTGGAGTTGCCTTGGCAGTAAGCATACCAATATCCACCAAATAGCATGTCTTACATTCAAACTGTGGAGGATTGCAATGAATTAAATCAAAATTTAAAGTTAACATAGACAATCAAATGTAAAGGTAGCTCAAGGTACGAGGACCTAGGTAAAAGAACTATCGAGTCACCCAAATGTTCATTGACTGAAAGTCCCACTCTGTGTCTGATAGTCGTGCAGATGCTTAAATTATTGTCTGCTATTTCATAGATCTCATGTCTTCTTAAATTTGTGGTTTTAGAAGAAAACTAACCAAGTTTTGAAATACTTTGGGTTACTTTTTGCAGACTTCAATGAGTTAGGATTCTATCAAGTTAGTCTCTTACAAAGGAAATATAAGATGAATAATCTGCCTATGGCAAATAACCCAGGACCATACTGAATCAAACAGGCACCCTGCCAAATTGCAAATGGCCTAAATTTCAAAATCACATTAAACAGCACTATGTAATGAGAATGGGCAATGAATCACAAAATCACGTTATATAAAGGGAATGGGAAACAAATGAGGAGCTAGGAGTAAGAAAGGTAGATTGTGAATTCCCTGATCCCTCCCAGGCATTTTTTCAAGGATAGATTCTCCTTGGAATTGTGAATAATGAAGTCTGGGTGTTTGTAGACAGATCATCTATGTTTACCAGAACAGCCTATTGTTTCCTTTTGTTTCAATACAAAAGTCCAGAGAAATGGCATTAGTTAGTGATTTAAGGAGGGAAGAAGAGAGAGAATCATCAATATTCGTCTAACTTGAATATTGCAACAATTTGACTTAATTTCAAACTTTTTTCTTTTTACTTCCTAAGGGTCACTTAAGAAGAAATAAAGAGCAACTAACAAGCATTACTTAAAAAGGTTGGTTTGCTTTCCAGATAAATCCTAATCATGTAAATAGGAACCTATCTACTGCTCAATTCCTAAGTCAATACCAAGATCCCCATAATTACACTAACAGAAAGCGATGGCTAAACTGGTCCAGCTTCAATAAGAGTCCTCCCTTCTGAGTAAGTGCAGTGGTTCACATCTGTAATCATAGCACTTTGGGAGGTTGAGGCTGGTGGATCACGAAGTCAGGATTTCGAGGTCAGCCTGACCAACGTGGAGAAACCCCATCTCTACCAAAAATACAAAAATTAGTGTGGCGTGGTGGCACATGCCTGTAATCCCAGCTACTTGGGAGGCTGAGGCAGGAGAATGGCTTGAACCCAGGAGGCAGAGGTTGCAGTGAGCCAAGATCACATCATTGCACTCCAGCCTGGGCAACAAGAGTGAAACTCGATCTCAAAAAGCAGAGACAGAGAGAGAGAGAGAGAGATTCCTCCCATCTCTCAGCACTAGGGATACAGGAAAATAGGCAGTCAATGTATCAAGTGCTTAATGTATGAAAATATGGTTCCGTCACTTCAGCAGAACAGGAAACTTACTCAAGTTCTGAAGAGATGTATTCTTAATATCTAGGAAATATAGTATGTTGATAAGAGATCATAGTGTATTCTGTTTCCTTTTCTTATTTCCAAAGTGGGAGTTTTTATGATGGTTATCTTGTTTGCCATTATAAACAGGGTCATAAGTAGATCACATGTTGGGACATTAAGAAGAGTGACACCCCAAAACTATTAATTATGAAATCCATGAGAAACCCTGGACTTGGAACTGAATGCAATAGATGAATGTGACACTGGTTTTGGTTTTGGTTTCTGCTTCTTGTTGCTATTGTTCTATGAGTCAACTTTGGTTTGTCTACTCATAGAACAAGAGATACAGTTGCATTAGGTTTAGTTAGGGCATTTTTGCCATTGCAAGGTTGGCAGAAAGGTAAATGTGCTGCAACTAATAAAAAGACAGAATTTATATGAACAAAGAGCACATTATTTTTCTTTTTGGCTTGCATAAACTAACAAATCCATGTTTTGCTTTAAGTTAATCTGTGTTTTATATTTGCAATTGAAACAGCCATGAGTAATAGGTAAAAAGGCATAAGAAATGGGATTGTTGGTGGTAACATTTCATGCATAATTCCTAATAGCTTGTTTTCTTCTCTTTCCTACCTCTGATTAATGTCTGGTTTTTCTTGCAAACTTTCTTCTCTTTCTCTGAATTTTTTCAGTTTTCTTTCCCAGATTTCTCCCACAGGATCACTCTCACAAGGCAGTTATGTGAAGGAAAATTGTACTGGAAGTTTTGTGATAAAGTAATAAGCATTTAAAGCTTATAATTTTCCTCCAAGCACTGCTTAGGTGCAATGCACAAATTTTGATACGTTTTTATTTTTATTTACCTTAAAATATTTTCGAATTTTCTTGCTTTTATTTACGGGGTTAGAAGATGGTTGTCTAGTTTTTAAATATTTGAACATTTTCTATGAACTTTTAGTTATTGTTTTCTGTATTTTTTCTGTTTTGGTAAGGGAAGGTACTCTGTATGATTTCTGTTTATTAAAAAGAATTGCTTTATGGCCCAGGATATGGTCAGTATTTGTGAATATTTCATGTGAACTTTCTATGTGAACTGTCTTACAGTTGTTGGCTAAAGTAATTTTTAGTGGTTTATTTAGACAAAATAATTTTGGACAAGTAGAAATTGGAGTACCAGCTTTCCAGATTTGTATAAAGCTACAATAATTAGAACACCTTCCTCTCGATTTGTAACAATCAAATATACCTCCAGACATTACCAAAGTTAACACTGGCTTAAACCGCTGATTTGCCTGCACCTTTACTTTTTCTTATTTAGAACTTATATACTGTATCTTTTACCAAAAGTTTACTTTACTTGTTTTTAATTTTGTTTGAATATATCTGCTTATATAATAATATGGTAATTTTGTTCTTTCAATTTGTATTACTGATATTATTTTCTATGATATTCCTGACTCTTTTTTTTTCTTTCTTTCTTTCTGCTTGTACCTGATTGATCAATTTTTTAAAATCTCATTATTCAAGTCACCGATTTTCATGACATACATTTTTAACATGCCTAGATACTTGATTTACCAATGCTTAAAGCTCATTATTATCTCTATTCTCTCCTCCAAGAATACAAGCAAGTATTTCAAGATATTTAAGATCGGATCTACCCACACATTTTACTTGTGTAGTTTGGATTTTAATGATTCTTCCAATAAGTAGAAAAAGCCCCTCTTCCCCCAAGAATATTCATATATCCTAATTCCCAGAACCTGTGAATATATTAGCTTACGTGGCAAAAGAAACTTTGTAGATGTTATTAAGGATCTTGAGAGGATGAAATAATCCTGGATTGTCTGAGGGAGCCCAATATAAGCACAAAGATTCTTACAAGTGAGAGAGGGTGGCAGGAGAGTGAGAGGAGATGCAATGATGAAGCAGACATGGGAGTGCTGGGATTTCTGGAAGAAGAGCAGGTGTCAAGAAATTTACATATTCCCAAAAGAATAAAGGAAGTAAATTTTTCCTTAGAACCTGCAGTGTAAGCCCTACTGACATGGTCATTTCATCCCAGTAACACTCATTTCAAATATTTGACATCCAGTCCCTTCTTAAAGCAAGTTATCCATTTGAAAACTGCTGATGTCTTTGAGCTATTATTCCCATAATTTTTTTTCCATAGGTTGTTGGTGAACAGGTGGTGATCTGTGAGATTTTGGTGCTCCAATCGGCAGAGCAGTACACACTATACCCAGTCTGTAGTTTTTTATCCCTTACCCGCTCCCACCCTTTCCCCAAGTCCCAAAGTCCATTGTGTTGCCCTTAGGCCTTTGTATCCTCATGGCTTAACTCCTACTTATGAGTGAGAACATGATGTTTGGTTTTCCATTCCTGAGTTACTTCACTTAGAGTAATAGTCTCCAATCTCAGCCAGATTGCTGCAAATGCCATTCATTCATTCCTCTTTATGGTTGAATATTATTTTAACATTTATACATACCACAGTTTCTTTATCCACTAGTGGACTGATGGACTTTTGGGTTGGTTCCACGTTTTTGCAATTGTTAATTGTGCTGCTGTAAACATATGTATACAAGTATCTTTTTCATATAATGACTTCTTTTCCTCTCAGTAGTTACCCAGTAGTGGGATTGCTGGATCAATGATAGTTCTTTTAATTCTTTAAGGAATCTCCACACTGTTTTCCATAGTGGTTTTACTAGTTTACATTCCCACCAGCAGTGTAGAAGTGTTCCCTGTTTACCACATCCATGCCAACATCTATTATTTTTTGATTTTTTGATTATGGCCATTCTTGGAGGTGTAAAGTGGTATCACATTGTGTTTTGATTTGCATTTCCCTGATCATTAGTGATGCTGAGCATTTTTTCATATGTTAGTGGCGCATTTGTATATCTTCTTTTGGGAATTGCCTATTAATGTCCTTAGCTCATTTTTTGATGGGATTGTTTGTTTTTTCTTGCTAATTGATTTTGGATGTTAGTTTTTTGTAAAATGCATAGATTGTGAAGATTTTCGCCCACTCTGTGGGTTGTCTGTTTACTCTGCTTACTGTTCCTTTTGCCATGCAAAACTCTTTAGTTTAATTAAATCCAGGTATTTATCTTTGTTTTTACAGTTGCTTTTGGGTTCTTGGTCATCAATTCCTTACCTAAACCAATGTCTAGAAGAGATTTTCCAATGTTATCTTCTGGAATTTTTGTAGTTTCAGGTCTTAGATTTCAGTCCTTGATCGATCTTGAGTTGATTTTTGTATAAGGTGAGAGATGAGGATCCAGTTTCATTCTCCTACATGTGGCTTGCCAATTAACCCAGCACCATTTGTTAAATAGAGCATCCTTTTTTCCATTTTATGTTTTTGTTTGCTTTGTCAAAGATCAGTTGGCTATAAGTATATGGGTTTATTTCTGGATTCTGGATTCTGTTCCATTGGTCTATATGCCCATTTTTATACCAGTATCATGCTATTTTGGTGGCTGCGGCCTTATAGTAGAGTTTGAAATAAGGTAATGAGCTGCCTCCAGATGTTCTTTTTGCTTATTCTTGCTTTGGCTGTGTGAGCTCTTCATCGGTTCCACATGAATTTTAGGATTGTTTTCTTTCTGGTTCTGTGAAGAATGATGGTGGTATTTTGATTGGAATTGCATTGAATTTGTAGATTACTTTTGGCAGTATAGTCATTTTCACAATATTGATTCTACTCATCCATGAGCATGAAATACATTTCTATTTTTTTGTGTCATCTATGATTTCTTTCAGCAGTATTTTATAGTTTTCCTCATAGACGTCTTTTACCTCCTTAAGTATATTCCTAAGTTTTGTTTTGCTTTTGTTTTTGTTTTTGTTTGCAGCTATTGTAAAGGGGGTTGAGTTTTTTGTTTGATTCTCAGTTTGGTCACTGCTTTTATATAGAAGAGCTTCTGATTTGCATATATTAATCTTGTATCTGAAAACGTTGCTTAATTCTTTTATCAGTTCTACAAGCTTTCTGTAGGAGTATTTAGGGTTTTCTAGGTAAACAATAATATCAACAGCAAACAGCGACAGTCTGACTTCCTCTTTACCGATTTGGATGTCCTTTATTTCTTTCTTTTGTCTGATTCCTCTGACTAGGACTTCCAGTACTATGTTGAAGACAAGTGGTAAGAGGGCAACCTTGCCTTGTTCCAATTCTCAAAGGAATGCTTTCAAGTTTTCCCCATTCAGTATTATGTTGGCTGTGGGTTTGTCATAGATGGCTTTTATTACATTCAGGTATGCCCCTTGAATGCTGATTTTGCTGAGGGTTTTAATTATAAAGGGATGCTAGATTTTGTCAAATGCTTTTTCTGCATCTATTGGGATGATCATTTGTTAATGTGTGTATGTTAAACCATCACAGCATTCCTGGTATGAAACCCACTTGATATGGTGAATTGTCTTTTTGATACGTTGTTAGATTTGGTTAGTTAGTGTTTTGTTAAGGATTTCACCATCTATGTTCATCTGGGATATTGGTCTCTAGCATTCTTTCTGGTTTTGTCCTTTCCTGGTTTTGGTACTAGAGTGATACTGCCTTCATAGAATGATTTAGAAAGGGTTCCCACTTTCTCTATCTTGTGAAATAGTGTCAATAGGATTGGTACCAATTCTTCTTTTAAAGTCTGGTAGAATTCTGCTATGAATCTGTCTGGTCCTGGATATTCTTTTCATTGGTAATTTTTCAATTACAATTTCAGTCTCGCTGCTCATTATTGGTCTGCTCAGGGTATCCAATTATTCTTAAATTTAAGCTAGGAAGATTGTATCTTTCTGTTAATTTATCCATCTCTTCTAGGTTTTCTAGTTTATGCACATAAAGGTGTTCATAGTAGCCTTGAATGATCTTATATATTTCTGTGGTGTCAGTTGTAACATCTCCAATTTCATTTCTAATTGAGTGTATAAAACTCATAGTAGATTATTCATGTCAATTTGTGAGGAAATAAATAATCTTGCTCATGCCCTAATTGAAGAAGCCTGACAATTTACAGCAGAACCATTAGCTAACACTGTAGACATCTTGATTGATTCAGTTTACATAATTCTGACTGAAAAACTAAAGTTGAGCAAAATTCCACAAGAAGGATGCCCAAACCATTGCATACAGATCAGCTGCAGACAAGAGCAGAACTTTCAATGGAAACTTTAAACAAGTGGCATGAAGATCCCAAAGCATTTTTTCAAATAATTGTAACAGATGAAACATGGTTTTGCCAGTACCATCCTGAAGACAAAGCACAATGAAGGCAATGGCTACCATGAAAGAGAAGTGTTCCAGTCAAAGCAAACGTGGATCAGTCATGAGCAAAGGTCATGGCAACAGTTTGTTGGGAAGCTCAGAACAATTTGCCTGTTGACTTTCTGGAGGACCAATGAATGAGAACATCTGCTTACTATGACAGTGCTGTAAAAACGTCAGCCAAAGCTTTAGCAAAAAAATGGCCAGGAAAGCTTCACCAGAGAGTCCTTCTCCACCATGACAATGCTCCTGCTCATTCCTCTCATCAAACAAGGGTGATTCTGTGAGAATTTTGATATTAAATATTAGGCATTCACCTTGCAGTCTTGATCTGGTTTCTTCTAACTTCGTTTTCTTTGCTGATCTTAAAAAAATCTTCAAAGGGCACCCATTTTTCTTCAGCTAACAATGTTTAAAAAAACTGCATTTAATCGCTTAAATTCCCAGGACCCTTGTTCTTTAGAGATAGACTAAATGGCTGCTTACAAAGTTGCTTACAAAACTTGGAGATTATGCTGAGAGGTAAAATTTAGTTTTTAATTTTTATCTTTTAATTCCATTTTTCCACAAACTTTTTGAAATCCCCTCATGTGTAAAACCTACAACAATGATCATACTTAATAATATATTTTTTTTAATCTGACCTCCTGAATTATAGTAAATTTGTGTTAAGCTACTAAGATTTTAGTAATTTGTTACAACAGCCATAGGAAGCTAATAAACGACACCGAGTCTATATCAATTCCCATTCCAATCCCAGTACTTACCATTTTTACTTTTGTCAATTTAACTTTAGTGTTGTTCATGCTTACACATTATGTTTTGCATCACACTGCAACGTTTTGGATTCAGTTTTCTTAGTCACTAAGAATAGCCTCATGTAGTACTTTGAATGAAGGTCATTGTGTGGTATATTCCATTCATCCTTTTTTTTTTTTTTTTCCTGAACTTTACTAAAATTTGCCTAATTTGACATGCTGGATGATATTTTATGTTATATGGTAACTCTTTTATTTAATATCTAAATTTTTTTTTTTTTTTGTAAAATCTTATTTATTGTGACTTAAACTCAAGTGAGAGATTTATCTGGGTATAGAATTCTGTTTTCTCCAGCACTATCAAGATATTACTCCTTGTCTTCTTGCCTTTAATGTGGCTTTTGGGAGACAATTTTAGTCATAGTGTAGCTTTTACTTTTGTTCTCCTATAAATTGCTTCTTTCTACCTTTTTTAGTTAGTTAGCTACTAATTCAACTATTTCCTTTTATAGTTAATTAGCTACTAAGGAAGCTAATTAACTGTAAAAGTCATTCTCTTATAGGAAAATTTTTTAAAAGGGTACTCTTGGGGTAGGATCACTTACCACTGATTTTTAAAATTCTATTGACAGCCTCAGGCACAAGCTTTTTTTTTTTTTTTTTTTTTCCCTTAACTTCTTTAGTTCTTTATTCTTAGCTATAGTACACATTTCCATGTTACTGCTTATTTCCAGTGCCCTTCTAAACTTAATTATTGTAGCTCATTTAATTGGTAAACATATTTTATTCTGTATTTATGTCCATAAATTTGAAGCATTAAAATATATAGCATGTTGTGTCTATAATATTAAGTATTCTTGAGGTTTTTTTCCCTCATTATTCTGGCTAAAAGTTAATAAATTTGACCTTTTCATATAGCTAACTTTTGATCTCACTGATTTTCTGTATTGTTTTTCTGTTTTATCTATTTTTACCCTGATATTTATTATAGCCTTTTTTCTATTTCCTTTGGGCTTAATTTGTTCTTTTATATCCATTTCCCCAAGATAGACTGTGAGGACATTCATTTGAGATTGTTCATCTTTTTTAATACAGATGTTTAGTGCTATGTATCTTTCATTAATTATTGCTTAGATATCTTTTAAATATATTTTCCGTACCTCTTTCTAACTTTGTAATCACGGGAACACATTCGAATTATTTTAATGGCTTTGACTGCTAAGGCTGACTTTGGGTCAGTTCTAAGTCAGTTTCAGTTGATTATATTTTATTCTCATTATGGTGAGGATGCTTGGCAATTTTTGATTGAATGTCAGACATTGTAAATTTTAGCTTCTTAGCTGCAGAGTATTTTTGTTTCCCTGTAAATGTTCTTGAGATATGTTTTGGGCTGTGGTTAAATTACTTAGGAACAATTTGATTTGTATGTGGGGTGGAGTTTAACTTAATATTTGTTACATAGAACTAGAACAGTGCTGGCCTAGAACTCATTATTCTACAAGGCTAACATAAGACACTTCTGTGTACTATGCACGATGCCTATTTTCAGCCTGTCTGAAACTTTATTTTTGGTCTTATTAGAGGCATGTTACCACTAAACCTTTTGGATTTTCTCTCTACCCTTGAGTAGTTTTCTCACATACATATCAATACTGATCAGCACTTAACTGAACTGTCCAAAGGGTCTATTTGCTCATCTCCAGAGTTGTAGCTTTGTGCAACACCCTCCCTTCCAGTACTCTGTTTTGTGAACTGTAGCTGCTTTGGTGTCGCTGGACCCTAAACTGTTTTCTCAATTCATGGTGTCCACTGGGATCCCCTGGAATCCACTGGGACTGGATTCTCCCTTTTTCCTATTGAAGGCTCAAAATTATCTCAAAGCTGCTAGCTATAGTACCATAGGGATCACTTCATTAGATTTTTGTTGTTGCTGATGTTCATTTGTTTTAATAGGAGATTACATTTAGTCCCTATTACTTCATCTTAGCTGAAAGGAGAAGTTTCACTTCTAATAAATCTTAAAATGCTCTAATTAAATGTCAAATTTCTTTTCCTGTACATATGTAAAATAATCTCTGCACTTTTCATTATAATAAAAACCTAGTATGTGTTGCTTTATTTTCAAATACTTCCTTGATATTTTAAAGTTCTAAGCAAATCTTTTGCCTTTTAAAATAACTGAGAAAAGTATACAAGGGAAATTCATTATTTAATAACTACAATTATACTTTATGTGTGAATACCTCTGTTCAAATAGTCATCCACTAAAATTTAAAGACAAAAGTGCAGAGTTAATAGCAGGGGAAAGAAAAGATAAAACCCACCTCAACAAAATTGTATTCTATAATATAATAATGTTAATTCATAAGAGTATATTAACCTCGTATCTGATCATTCACGTTGTTGTTCATATAAAATTGTCTTTCTTTGAAAATATGCAAATGCAGGGTCAGAGACCTATAGGACTTCATCTCTCCCTCTTTTATAGGATCTGAATTCTAGCACGATAGAATTTTTTAGACCATAAAAAGATTTTTGTTCTTAAAAATGACTATTAAACATGTAAACTCCATTGGAAGGATTAAATGTTGAGTCTTTATTGGTTAACACTTAACAGTGATTGTAAGGCATTGCAGCAATGGGATACCAGTTACCAAAGGTCAAAGGAGTCAGTTATAAACAAAAGTAACTAAGGAGTGTTAGAAACAGTAAATCAAATTCTTTTCATAGCAACTTATAAAATTAGTTATCTTTTAATTAACAGCTGCACTAGAGAACTATTTTATTTTTGTTATGCAAATATTATTCAATTTGATATAGTCATTCCTCAGTATCTTTGGGGAACTGGTTGCAGGCCCCTCGTGGATACCAAAATCAGCAGATGCTCAAATATCTTACGTGAAATGGCATAGTATTTGCATATATCCTATGCAATACTCCCATATACTTTAATCATCTCTAGATTACGTATGATAGGTAATGCAATGTAAATTGTTGTTATATTACATTGGTTTATAGTCTCATTCATTTTTATTTCTGTCTTGTAATTTTCAGATATTTTCTATTTGTGGTTGGTTGAATCTCCAAATGAAGAATCTGTGAATATGATGACTGAAGGTACTTTTAAGATTCCAGGCTATTTTAGCCTCAGTACCTGTAGTACAAGGGTATTTATCATCAAATTTTACTATGAGAAGAAAATTATCTCCTCATTTTCTGACACCTTTCCTGAAGAGGTTTCAGTTATCAGAGAGATAGTTGCTCTAGATAGGTTCTACTAAAATGCAGTATCTCATTCACTGTGATAAACCTGCTACTTCCACCCAAATATCTTCTTAGCAGATAACAGTAAAATCCTTATCTAGCCCAATACCTGACGTCTTTCTAACATAGCCAGTAATTAAAGTCAACTTAAAATGAGAAAAAATATAAGTACAAATGAAATATAATTGTTAGCACTGATTTAGAGCAGAAAGAACTGCCTACCAAACAGATATATGAAAAAGTGCTCGACATCATTAATCATCAGAGAAATGTAAATCAAAACTACAATGAGATATCATCTCACTGCAGTGAACATGGCTTTTCTTCCAAAAGACAGAAAATAACAAATGCTGGTGAGGATGTGGAGAAAAGGGAATCCTTGTATACTGTTGGTGGGAATATAAATTAGTATAATCATTATGCAGAACAGCTTAATGGAGGTTCCTTAAAAAACTAAAACTAGAGCTATCATCTGATCCAGGAAGCCTACTGCAATGTGTATACCCAAGAGAAAGGAAATCAGCATATCACATATGTCACTCTCATGTTTATTGCAGCACTATTCACAATAACCAAGATTTGGAAGCAACCTGTGTCCATCAGCACATGGATGAATAAAGAAAATGTGGTGCATATACTTACTGTTGTACTATTCAGCCATAAAAAGAATTATATCCTGTCATTTGCAACAACATGGATGGAACTGGAGGTCAACATGTTAAGTAAAATAAGCCATGTACGGAAAGACAAACATCACATTTATTTATTTATGGAAGCTAAAAATTAAAATAATTGAATTCATGGAAATAGAGAGTAGAGAGATGGTTACCAGAGGCGAGAAACTGTAGTAGTAGCTTAGGGTGTGATAAGAATGATTAATGGGTACAAAAAAAATAGAAAGAATAAATGAAATCCAATATTTGAAGCAGGACAGGGTGATTATAGTCAATAATAACTGTACATTTTAAAATAAGCACAAGAATATAATTGGCTTGTTTGTAACACAAAGGAAAAATGCTTGAGGTCATGGATACTTCATTTACTCTGATGTGATTATTATATACCGTATGTCTCTATCAAAATGTTCTATATACCCCATAAATACATACACCTACTATGTACTAACAAAAATTTTAAAAAGTTCTACCTAGATTAGTGTTCCAATTCTCCAGCAGTATATGATATTTCTAGATATATTTTATCAGTTAATATAAATGATGAGAGTCCTTACTTACAATTTATGATCAAGTAAGAGCTCTACTAAAATCTGATTTTCTTATAACATCAAATTTGAACAAATTTTTCTTCATGTTGGATTCAGGTAGTAGTTAATTCCTCCACTTGATATTGCTCCTATGCTTTGTACTGCTAGAATATCATGTGTTTTATTAACACAGAAAAAGTTTGAAGGGCCTTAAAAATGCACTTTCTTATTTTTTTATGTAAACATTTCTCTTTTATCTTTTGCATGACATATTATCTTTACTCAGAATCTCTAAAAAATTGGGTGACATTGCGAAATCATCAGTGCATAGAAAATATGATAGTCATCCTTTAAAAATTCAAAATTGCTTCAATCTTCCTTTTTAACTTAAGGATCAAGCAAATTGCTATCACAGCACTTTAAAATTGTACTTTAATTCATATTAAATGAAATAAAAACACTGGAGGGTGGATTTTAAAAAAGAGAGTGTCGTAAAGAAAAAAAACGAAAAGTTTATGATAGCCACTCCCTTTCCCTTGTTCACCTCCTACAGTCACCCCCAACAGTGTCGCCAAAGCTTTGTAGTCCTAGGTCTGAAAAGCAGCCAGTAACCAAGAACCTAGTGCTATTTTTTTTTTTTTGGTCTCCTTTCTCAGTTACTTAAACCTCACTCCATGTTCATTAGGAGTGCAAATAATAGCAAGTATCTTGTAGTGAATATTAATATTACAATTAATATTAATTAATCATGAATATGATTTTCTAAATTATACATTATAAGCAATAATAAAAGCATATGTGATAGATAATAAATATAGAGGTAAACATACCTATGTCAATATATGCATATAAATATGCAGTCAACTTTCTATGGAGCATTCTTATATAGCAGATAGGTTATATTTTATAAACTATTATGACATAGCTTTTAGATGAGATTGACAGAAGATAAGTAGGATATTGTTTACAAATAAAGTCTAAGTACTTTCTTCACATATCTTTGAAGAAATCCTCAGTAGTAAGGCTTTAAATTATTCATTTCATAAGAAGAATTTCCTCTAAACAACCATTTATTATCTATTCTTTCCCATAAATAAAATTTTCAAAGAATGAAAATTAAAAAGCAATTAAAAATTCTCATCCTTATTTTAAGGTGATTCAAAAATTAATTGAAGGTATTTGCATCATTTTAATTCTGTATTCACTATCTGCCTAAACGATATCTGGTAAATAGCATTATCTAGTTACATAATTCCAAACACCATGTCTGTACTCATTTCACCCACATCACACCATAAGCGATAACATCTCTAATGAACTCTGAAGTACATATGATTCGCATATCCCTGTGGTTATTGCTTTGATTTGAAATTAGCATGGTCATTTAAAATTATTTCAAATGAGGATCTGTTGAATGATTGGTGAAGAATATAGACTTTGGAGTAAAACTGCCCAGGTTCAAAGACTAACAACTTTATCATTAGTTCCTGTGAATATTATTTGAGATGATATTCATAAAGTTCTTAGAATTGTGCCTGCATAAGTGTCAGATATTTATTTTATTGACTGATAACACGCTACCAATGGCAATGCCATAGTCATTCATCTACATTCCCACAACCAGTCAGTCACCAACTCATTAAATCTGCCGCTGTAACATTCCTTCAATATAGTCTATCTTTTTTTTTTCCATTAGAAACACCTGAGTTCAGGTTCTTATAATCTCTTCTCTAGAAATCTACAAATTCCTAACTGATCTCCAGTTTTCTAACAGCTAAACTATCAAATATATCATTAACACTTTCATCAGATTCCTCTTCCAAAGTCATGAATAATAATTTGAAACTCCTCTTCAGTGCTCTTTTAATGGTTCTGTATTGCTTACAAAAAAAAAAAAAAATGTATGGCATTCAATGCCTCTGTAATCTGACTCTACATTCTTTTACACAACCGTTTACTCTTTGGTATATTTTAAATTCTAATGATTTCCCTAAGCCTCTTAAAACTTTTCAGACTTTATCATACTATATTCTTGTTTCAGAATAATCTTTGTTTTAAAATTCACAAATATTTTTTAAGGTCCAGTATAAATGCCACTCAATTGAGACATTCCTATTTCCCATAGCAGACACTAAGCATTGCCTCATTCTAAGTCACACAGCTATGTTACCTGCATCTCTGTTATGAAGCTTAATTAATTACATATACCTTCTCCCAAGAGAGCATAAAAGCCCTGGAAAGCAATTTTATCATCTTCATTTTTGCTTCTGTCACAGTGTTTTGCACATAATGAATACATAATTTCCTCTCTTTAGCCCTGAATTTGTAGTCATTAAAAGAGAGAAGACCATATATTGAAGTGACATTTTAAAAGAGTCATATGAAATTATATTTTCTAAGTCTTTGAATAAAAATGTATCATTTTATAAATGTTTGGATAAAACTTTTCCTTTCTAAATCATTCTTATTTCTTTCATTCTTACCGGTTTGTCAGTGTTGCTCAGAAGTTGAAGGCCAGCTTAGTATTTTTATTTATTAGGTAAGTTTGTTTCATATTTTTCATTTGCTTTGTGTTTTAGTATTAAACTTTTATCTAAAATTTATATAATACTTTTTTCATCTATTTAATTAAAGAAGAAAGGATTAAATTGTTGCGGATCTCTTTTTCATAATTTTCTTTGCACCCCAAAGAAGCCCTTTCATTTTGCATACTGAGATCTGTCTTTTCTTCTGCAGAAAGTTTTCTTTTGATTAACATTTTTATCCAAATCATTCCTTTTTGTTCTTCATGAATGCCTGTAATCCTAAGGTATAATCTTCATTATCATTTCTCCATTTTTCTCCAATGACGTTACATTCATGTTTCTTGCCTGTGCCCTTTGATCTACATCCTGAGAATATTATTCAGGTTTTTATTCTGCAACCCTGAATCAGTTTTTATCAATGTCACTTTTGCTTTCAACCTGTTGTACAGAGATTTCAGTTCTACAGTTACCACTTATTTTTTTTGTTTATTGTTTTTATCGTAGCAAATCTGTATGATATTTTTCCACTCTTTAAAAGAGTCACAGCTCTTTGTCTTTATTACTTTTTTTCCTTTTCTTGTCATTTTTTTCTGTTCATGTTACAGACATTTAAGTATTCTTAAATAATATTGCTAGGGTGACCATACATCTTGATTTATGCAATGAATCCTGGGTTTCTTGCTATTGTCCTAGTGTAATTATTAATAGTACCCCTTTTTATTCTCAAAAGTCCTACTTGTTACGATAAATTATATGATCATCTGATGAATATGAAACATGTGTTTTCTAAAAGCTTGTTTTCTTTTTTTTCCTTTTAGGGACTGTGTTTCACTCTTGTTGACCAGGCTGGAATGCAATGGCACAATCTCAGCCCACCACAACCTCTACCTCCTGGGTTCAAGCCATTCTCCTGTCTCAGCCTCCCAAGTAGCTGGGATTACAGGCATGCGCCACCATGCCTGGCTAATTTTGTACTTTTAGTAGAGTCTGGGTTTCTCCATGTTGGTCAGGCTGGTCTCGAACTCCCAATCTCAGGTGATCCCCTGGCTTGGCCTTCCAAAGTGTTGGGATTACAGGCATGAGCCAAAATGCCCGGCCTTTGTTTTTCTGAATATTAATTAGGTTGTTGTTTCCTTTCTCTCTTTCTCTTGGTCTTCAGTATTGTTTGAAAGATCTGTTTGTCTTAATGTTTACTCATTCATGAATGACAAGAGATCTATAGAGAATATTTGTGCACAGAATGTGTATTTGACCTTAGCTCTGTTCACAGAATTTATTATCTCTTTGTTATTTTAACTATTTCTGTACCTGCTGCCTATACCCAAATTGTCAAAATTGTTGTCCTCCGTTTTGCAAATGCAAGTACATTCTGCAATATGTATTTTGTCAGAATATGCTTCCACCTTTGAACAATTGTGAATTCTTTCTTGAAAATCCTAAAAATGAAATAATTTCTGCTTTAATGGGAGAAGTCTCTCAACTTCTCTTACTTTCAGGTGGTAGAGGTATTTCATAAATATGTATCATACACATACATATACACTCCTATACCCAGAATCAGATTCTCCTTCCTGTTGGTTATTCCCATGCATTATAAATGTGAATTCTCTTCAGTTATATCTCATGGTTTAGTATACATTTTAAGAAATTAAGAAAGTTAGAAAAATATTGAAAGAACCATCAGGAAAACAAAGGAAAGTTGCCTAAAATAATTTTCTAATGTTTCTTAGCCTCCAAGGTTTTATTATTATCTGTTCCAGTGTAATAAAATGTTCTATGACTTCAAATTTCTCTGAGACCTTTCCTTCTCAGGAAGGGGGAAGGACCATTTAAAGACAACAAAGAGAAAGAATGAGCACAACATGAGCACAATAAAATGCGCATTAAGTAGACACATGGACTAAGAATCTTACTTAACAAAGAATATTTTTATCTATGTCATTATAGGCTTCAAGTTTTCCCTTCAAATAATCTCTGGTATCTAGTTCATAGCATTTCACTTTTTCTAACTTGATTGCCCCTAGGTATCAATGGATCTTTAAGGACTTTTCTCCTTCTCTTGTTTATATCTCAGGAAATGGAAGCACAAAAGAGCGCCAGTAAAACATTAAAATCTCCTTAAAAGTTTGGCAATGTCAAAGCCCTCAACTATGCTTCATATTGATTGTACTGAGACATTTCCTGTTGTGTCCCCTGATAACCAAAACCTTTTTCCCCCCTAAAGAAGTTTTATAATAAATTTTCAGTGAAAATGTTAGAGCCTCTGAGTGTTCTTTTCAAAACAGGAACTTTCTTTTCCTCCCAAGTTCTCAACAAGTTAAGATAAAAGAGTTAATGTGAAGCCAAAATATTTTTCTGGCTGTGGAGTGCCATCTGATAGAATGTAGCTTTAAGTGTGTTGGCTGAGAGGGCCTAATAATACTTATGGTAAGCAGAAAATGCTCCCCCCCCAGCCAAATATACTCACCCTAATTCCCAGAACTTGTGAATGTGTTGCATTATATGGCAAAAGAGACATTATAGGTGTAATTAATGTTACACATCTTAAGGATTATTTTCTATTGTCCATATCAACCCAATCAATCACATGAGTTCATGGAAGCAGATAACATTCTCTAGTTGGAGTATGAGAGATGCAGCAGAATAAATAGTTGGATTTACTGAAAGTCTAAGAAAGAACTGGCCCAGGGATGGGTTCCAGAACATATGACAAGGAATGTGGACATCTTTAGGAGCAAAGACTATCCTTGACTGACAGCCAGGAAAGAAACAGATGTTTCAGACCTACAACTACAAGAAATTCAGATTCGGCAAATTAC
The DNA here is from genome assembly GCF_001604975.1 of Cebus imitator. Lineage (NCBI taxonomy): Eukaryota > Metazoa > Chordata > Mammalia > Primates > Cebidae > Cebus > Cebus imitator. Next base: position 5,224,400 of record NW_016107428.1, read on the forward strand.
TGATTTATAGGTAGTTTCATTTCAGATTACAGCCTAACACTGTAATTTTGGCCTTGAACAATCTGGAACAGAGAAATGAGCCAAATCAACACAGATTTCTGAAGCTGAAAAAAAAAATATATATATACATATATGTGTGTGTGTGTGTGTGTGTGTATAATAAAACATATATTATACATTTATATATAAATATATTATGTATATATTATATATACATATATTTTTTATAACTTAATATATATATATATATATATATATATTGAGCTACCATTACGTCTGTGGTAATTTGTTACAGAAGCGAGAGAAAACCAATGCATTACTTTATGCCCTAAATAAGCAGACTTACCTGCCTACTTCCAGTAAATGATGGAAAGGGGAAAGATTCTAAAGAGTGGATAGCTTTTGTGAAGGAGAGAGCACTCTGCAATCAGGCAACTGCAAAAAAAAAGAAAGGGTGAGGAGAGTACAAGTCTTTTTTTCTCCCCACTTTACCTGTAATCAACGAATAATTATTCCTTTAGGTGGAGAAGTAACTCCAAAGAATAGGACAATGTTGGTCAAGTTCCCTTTCTAGGAAGAAAACATCAGAGGCAGAAAGGAAGTAGATGAGTTCATTGAGACATAATTTAATTGACAATCAGATATAATTTTTGAGGCTAAAATTTACTAATAAACAATTTTATCTGTGAACGTAGATTATATACTATCTGAAAAGGACTTTATGGTTGGCTCTAAGTAGAAAGATCATTTTGCAGTCAAGATCAGATTTCTTCATACCTATCATTTATGCAGTATATTTTCCAAAAACATAATATTAAGAAAATGAAAAGCTAAGATAAGTTGTATACTTAGATATATAATAAGAATACTATGGCCAAATTGAATTTTTAAAACTTTAAAGATTATATTTACTGAAATATTTTTTAAAGTTGTATAAATATTTACTATATATACTACTATTCAAAATTTATGTTAACCCTAAAAGTGTGTATATTATTGATATCAGAGTTACAAATGAATATAATTAATTTCACAGTTAAAATGAAGAGAAATTTGTGATTTTATTAAATTTGTTTATAATTTAGTTTCAGAATATAATTTCTTTTAATTAGTAAGACCTTCAGGCCCAAATGTTAAACATATAAAATGGTAATTAATTATATACAAATGAAATGCATTGCCATAATACTGTAACTCATAACTTTTGCTTACTCTACCAATTTTGGTTTATGTGTAAAATGTAGACCCGTATTTCACAATTATTTTCAAATACATATAATAAATATTATAAATAGTAAACAATTTGTTCTAAGCATATTTTTTTCTGAAAGAAATTTTCAGGATAATGAATTTGTGGCATTTTTTGTTTGTTTTTGTTTTATTCTTTTTGATGATGAGGGAAAGCCCAGACATTCAAGTCTCAGTTCACTTACAAATTTAAATAAAATGTTAACAGTTCTTTAGCAGGCACAACTACTAATGTCATATGAGAAAAATACAAATAAAATAATCTATTTAATTGTAAAAATGGGAGTGAATTTCCCTCACTATTGCTGATCACTTAATAAGAGGGTATCACATATGAAACATTAGTCTATACCTCCCCAATATAGTGGCCATTGGTCTATGTGACTATTTAAACTTAAGTTAATAAAAATTCAATTTAAAAATTAGTTTGTCATTTAAAATAGCCCCATTCGAATATTCAATAAAAACATGTGGTGAGTAGCTACTATATTGGACAGCACAGCTATAGAATGTTTCCATCACTACAGAAATCTCTATTGAACAATGCTGATCAATATGCTGAAGATCCAAACTATATGAAGATCCTAGAGTGTTTTCACTCAAGGATCTTAAAGTTTTAAATGAATGCAATAGATATTAAATGCTAATCTAAGGGTCTTTATGAACCCAAATAACAATGTGGAAGGTGACGAGTTGAGGGATTAAAGGGTAACAAAATCTTATCCTTGTTACACCAATAAAAATCTTCCCCATCTTTTATCCTGCCTTCATTCCCTCACTTCCAGTCCTTGCTCCTTAGGACGCTTAACATAATATCTTCAATTATTTTAGGATAGAAAGAGGTGACAGAGAAAAGGAGAGACAAAGTGAGGAAGGGCTGAAGAAGAATATACAATTTCTGCTTTCAAGCTCCTCTGTAGAACTTCCACATAACAAAGCAGCGCTAAGATAAATTTCCCGCTTGAAATGGGGAGAAGGAAAAATACAAGGAGAATAAATGCAAATAAATGTCTCAATAAAGTATTCTTCTACAAAAAAAAATGTGTTTTGTTGTATGTTTTCTCACTCTTGGCCTCCAATGCCTTCTCTATAGTAAAGAACTTTTTCTAGAAATAATCACAATAGTCGCATTTGTATTATTCTAAATAATATTTTCAGAGAAATTATTAAAAAGAGCCATAGGAACAGTAACAATAATTAATGAAAATGTGAAACCTTATAAACTAGGCTAGCATACAATTAGAAGATCACCCAATTGTTTATTCTGTATTTTCTAAAATAAAAAGATACAGCAATTGCAATCACATTATGAGTGTCTGGCCTAGGTTTTAAACATGATTAGGAGATTTCATGCATGATGTCCTAAAGAGAAGACAATCAAGAAAATAATTTTGCATGCTGTATATTAATGAATGTCACCATATTAATAGCAGTAAAGGAACAAACTCCAATTACTTTTCTTTTTCTAATTCCTCATGTTTTTAGTATTTATTTCTTAATCAAACAGGCTAAAACGATTTTGCAAAAAAGTGATATAATGGTCTACGAAAATTCAGTAAAAATTTGGATCCTAATATATACATTAAAATGATAAAGTTCACATAGTCATTTAAAAAGGAAATGCTAAGAATCTCTTTGGAATTAGTAAAATGGAATACAAACAAAGAAAAATACTTATATCATTATGGGATAATTCATGATAGAGAATAAGTAATTTAATGATGTGTAAGGACCTTCAGTGTGAATGTCTTTAAATCAATGCAGAAAACAGACCAATTTTTGAATAAAGATTAAAAACATATAAAATCAAATCCTGACAGATTTAATCAAATAATAAGTGCAAGCAAGTACAACAACTTCAATGATGAAAAATTACAAAACATTTTTTTAACAAAAATAAAAACGAATGGCCATAACAGTCTATTTTTACATGCTTATGCTCTGGTGTCTTTCTCAGCAACTTAAGGCAGAGAAATAAGTAATTGTATTTTCTGGCATAGCAGTCATAAAAATGATAAGATGTGTGTGGTAGAATTGACTTTAAGAAACTAAAAACAAAATCGTACTGTACTTTGAATGAAATCAATAATAAATTGCTAAATTTATTTAGCAGATTAAAAAGAATGTACCATAACTTTTTTATATATCCTATGTGAATTTTGAATAATACCTTTTAATTAACAAGTAGCTTTACAGGACGAAGGAAAGACAATGGGAAAACATGGTCTTGTGTACTCTTAAATAACTTAGACATCTGAGAGGATTAGTCTGGTTGCTTTGTTCACTTGAGTTACGAAGAACAGATACAAGTGGTTATTTCCTAGACCAATTGTGGGTTATGGTAAGGACTAATAAAAAATGTAAAGAAGTATGGGAGAGTATCCAGAAAAGGACCAGCTTGGATTTCAGTGAAGCAGATGGTTTTTCAAGATACAAATAAGTAATTTCATTGTCTTATTTTCCCAAGAGCAGCAGGCATCTTTCGCTCTTCCCACCAGCCATCATCTTGGCAACTGAGGAATCTTTTTCTTTACTGATTTAGTCAGTTACTATCATTAATGAACCCTAAGTAAGATTTTTAAGCAATTTTCACAAGAGTGTATATCAGATTGATTGGTAAATCATCAATCAGCACACAGTGATCAATTTTTTAAAATTCATGCACATCGTTGGCCACTAGCCAAACCATATATGACCTCCTTTGCATCAGTCGCTGATCATCCTGAGCTCAGTAACTCTAGCCAGGATAGTGGGTTCAATATATGGCTTATGAATAATGACAACCTCTAGGAGTTTTTCTTAAAAGGAGAAAGTATCAAATGGCATTAAGAAGCGAAATTTCTAGAGTAAGATAAAGACTGGAGGTGACTCGATAGCGAGTTTGATAAATCAGGCAAGAAAATTACTGTAAGAGTCAAAAATTATTTGCCTATTAAGTAGGAATTCAACAAAATATTCTCTGAATATCTATATGTACTAGGTATGATTCTGCATATATGGTAAATCCCTTAGAACTCAAGAAATCAAACTAGAGCCCTCATGGTGCTGAAATTCTGGTGTAGAATAAAAGAAAAACTAAATTACGAATGAAACAAGAATATAATGTATTCAAAAATGATTAAGCATTATATAAGGAGAAAGACATATATAGAGAAAGATCAGAATAAGGTGGATTTGGGGTGGTTGGGGAGAGGAGTTGCAGATGTGAATAGGGTGATTGTTTTCTTGAGAAAATGACAGTTGAGCAAGGAGACTTGAAGTAAGTGAATGCCTTGACTCTACCAGCAAGAAGGATGGGAGACAGCAAATAGTCTGATATGACAGTCCACAAAGTTCTGATTTTTCACAGAGTATTTTGATTTTTTTCATATCATATCAATTATTCCAAAAGAGCATTTTTTTTTTTTTTTTTTTTTGGTTTTCTTTTTCTTTGGCAGGGGGAAGATACTTCTACAGCACTGGAGTTCAAACACAAAGCAATCTAGATGACTGCTTATTCCCCAAATACTCACAGGCTATAGGGGCTACATTCATTTACACATTCTTTCTCTCTACTATGAGTGTTAAAGAAAAGGGGTCCCTATCCAGACCCCAAGAAAGGGTTCTTTGGATCTCACACAAGAAAGAATTCAGGCTGAATCTGCAGTGCAAAGTAAAAGCAAGTTTATTGAGAAAGTAAAGCAGTGAAAGTACAGCTACTCCATAGACAGAGTAGGGAGTTCCTGAAAGTAAAAGGAGGAATGCATCCACTCTAGTTACAATACTCATATATAGGGAGGTGTGCTCTTCTATAAGGGTTTGTAATAAAGGATTAATTTTCTCAATTACTATAGTTTGCAAAAATTAATATTCTGATCTTTAAAGCAAAATTAGGAATGCCTTTGTTCTTCAGTTATCTGGATATCAGAACACTCCCAAGACTGGGTCTGCTTAGTACACATTATTAATTTGTTCCCTTATCCATAAACATCTAGACGCTAGGAATGCCTGCATCGTTAGAATAACAAACTAAAATATAGTCAGAAAAATAAATGTTCAAAAATAGCCAAGATTATCTTTACAGAAAAAAAAATATATGAAGAAATACTCTAATTTATCTTTATAAAATTTCCTACTGTTCTTTTATTTACAATTAGCATCTATCATTTTGTAATAAATGATCCCATCTGCAAAAGTATTAATTAAAAAATCATGAAATTGTGCAGACAAATGATAAGGGATTTGTCTTTAATATTTAAATATCCATTTTAAGTTGTCATGATTATCTTCTCACTCAGTAAAATATAAAAGCAAAACACTATTTATAGATCAAACTAGGAGTCAACCTACTAAAATTTGGAATTATCACATTACAACTAGATAGCCTGTTAATTGAAATATTCTTTACTTCAGTGTAAATTTCCAGAATCACTATTCTTTCCGCTTTACCAGTATCCTTTTCTCATCTTTATAAAATCCAAGCAAGGTAGAAATGTTCAAAAGGAAGACTTTGAGGCTTACTTCATTTTCAGACTTGACAATCAGCCATCAGAGCATCAGATTTCACAGAAGCTATAATTCCCTAAGGCACTTGGTTCAAACTAAAGGGCCCTTTCTATTTTTGATAATATCGAAATGCAGACTACCTGATTACTTTAAACCAGACTTATCTATGTGAAGTTACACCTTGACAGCCCACTTCAGATATTTCCCCCCTCACCAATGGCTGAATTTCAAACTGCCAAGCAGTCTTTCTCATTGTGCTCTGACACACAACATGTTGATTTTTCTGCTTCGCTAGCAAATGAAAATGAAATTACCCACAGGGTTTCCCAGTCTGAATGGTATTCTGTCATTCCTGACACCAAAAATTCTGTTTTCCTGTTACAAAGTACTATAGGGATATTCTGTATGAGCTCCCTAGTAGCATACAAAATGGTTTGAAATTGGAAGCAAAAATATCTGCCTTAGTTTAGGATTTGGGCACCTTAAGAAATCATTCAAAAGCCAAGGGTTAAATAATGCCATATTCAAATTTTAAGTATTAGAAAAGAAGCAGCAGTGGCATCCAGGTCACCTGGTTACCTGTAGTCATTCTATTGTAATTTAAGAGAAAATTAATTCTATGTAATTTAAGAGAAAATAAAAGTTTAAGGCAATACAAATGCCAGATGACAATTAGCCATCTCCTCTTGCTGAAAGGCTAATAGGTCACTTGTTAAAGTATCATCAGAATTCATTTATTTATGTATTTATTTGCTTTTCACACACTTAGTATTTTGAACGCTGCATTTTTACATTGTGAGAGATTTACTTTTCTATACCATTTATTTGGTATCCAGTTACAATATTATAAAGTGTCGTCTATTATTTAAGGAGAAGAAGCATATAACTAGAAAATGGCTATAATTATGAAGTTCTTCCTCTATGTCAGATAATATTTTAAGTGCTTTAAAGTGTTATCTGAGGCTTTTCTTTTTTTTTTTTTTTTTTTTTTTGGTTTGAGAGGAAATTAATATTATTCCTCCTAATCAATGGCCAGATGTCATAAACCAATTTATTTTATATTATATACTGATTTTGCTTAAAATGCTAAATATAGGCGGGGCACAGTGGCTCACACCTGTAATCTCAGCACTCTGGGAGGCTGAGGCAGGTGGATCACCTGAGGTCAGGAGCTCAAGAGCAGTCCGGCCAACTTGGTGAAACCCTATCTCTCTCTATAAAAAAAAAAAATACTAAATATGTATATGTGTGTGTGTGTGTGTGTGTGTGTGTGTGTGTGTGTGTGTTTATACAAAGTTTATCTCTAAATTTTTAAATTTTTAGTCTGTTCCTTTGATTGACTGTTCCTAAACCAATACCATGCTGCTAGGTTTTATGTCTAGGAGAACAAATTACATCTCCTTGCAGTACCTATCTTTTAAAAAATAAAAATTCCACAAATAAATAAAACTTGCATCTAAGTATGCTAAATGACTTGCTCATATATCATTTAGAGATATAATTCAGAGAATAATCCCAGTCTTCAGAGTTCAGTTATTTATTCGTTCTATTTAACAGATTTTTATTGAGCATCTACTATATAATGAAGGCCGTTCCAACTTCTAAGGATACAGCAGTGAAAGAAACACAAAAATCTATGCCCT
>NW_016107428.1:5233583-5273942 GCF_001604975.1 Cebus imitator
ATCTTTTCTTCTGCTTGATCAATTCAGCTGTTAAAACTTGTGCATAGTTCACGAAGTTCTTGTGTTGTATTTTTCAGCTCCATTAATTCACTTATATTCCTCTCTAAATTGTGTGTTATTTTTAACATTTCGTCAAACCTTTTTCAAAGTTCTTAGTTTCTTTGCATTGGGCTAGAACAAGTTCTTTTAATTCCCAGAAGTTTCTTATCATCCACTTTTTGAAGCCTGCTTCTGCTAATGGAACACAGTCTTTCTCCATCAGGCCTTGTTCCATTGCTGATGAGGAACTGTAATCCCCTGTAGAGGGAGAGGCGTTCTGATTTTGGGTATTCTCAGACTTTTTAGGCTGGTTTCTTCCCTTCGTTATAAATTTATCCATCTGTGGTCTTTATAATTACTGTCTTTATAGTTGGGTTCTGAATGGACGTCCAACTTGTTGATTCTCGCTGCTAAAATCTGAGCAACCCACTGCGCAGGCCAAAACAGTGGCTTTAAGATTGATGGTGCTTTTCTGACTCTGCACCGAGAACCGCCACACCAAGGCAGCGGCAAAACCGCCTCACTGGCCTCAAGAGTCGCGCTGGTGACCTGTGGGCTCTTCCACTGGGAATCTCTGGTGTGTGAGCAACAAAAATTGATCTGAAAGTGTGGCATCCTCTCGTTTTCTGCCCTTTCAGTGGGAGCTCTATCTGAGGCTTTTCTAATTGAAGCCTCAAAACAGTTCTACATGTACAGTAGGAACTGTTTCGAATTGAGGTATGGATAGATTCAATGACTTTCCCAAAATCATTCAGCTTTGAAAGTGACTAAGTGGAATCAGGATTTGCCGAGTCTGTCCCACAGACTCTGGCTGAACAATGGATGAACGGAGTACTCAGACACAGGTATGCAGTGAAAGAGTGCTAGGGGACTGCTCGCAAAGTGAACAGTCTCAATAAGCTGGCGCTCATTTTTATTCAGTACTGAAATAATGATGAAAGCATCAAGCCAACACAGTCTGTGGGTAATTAACATTGTCGTCCCCCCTTGCAGGGAACAGTCTCATGTGCAGGTAATCAAAGATCGGTTTCTGGATGACATAAATAAACTTTTCTGGATAAATTCCTTTACACTCCCTTGTTACTCACTCCTTGCCCTCTGCCTTAGAATAAAAGAACAGCTGCCTTCAGCTACTTCTCCCCAAAGTTTTGGAAAACTTTCTGACCTTTCAAGGTTGCGTCTTTCCCTATAGCTTCTCCCACCACTCTGGCCAATCTTCTATGAGGATCTGAACTTAAGCAATCTCATTTTAGAACTCAACAGTCTTAAAGTCAATGTGCACCTAATATACAAAGTGCTGCCATTGGAATTCTTGAAATGAATCCACTGGCGTAAAGGAATACAAACATGCCAATAGACTGTCCCTGTAAGTGAGGACACCAAGAAGCAACCTAGCAAACGTGAGCTTTTGCTGAAGAGTTTGAAAGGATCTGAAGATGCTTAAAACAGAAGATATTTCTATACAAGCACTGAAAATGTTATTCCCCAGAGCTAATTGCAAGTGACTTCTATTCATATGACTAGGGGTATAATTTCCTGTAAGCATTAGAGTTTATAATAACATCTTATATAGAAATTTTAGTACAAGGTGTTTTTATCAATTCACTAAGTGAAGTATTAGGACCTCCGTTTATCATTTCTTATATATTGAATAATCATTATAATAACCAATTGTAGAATATATATTGCTTTCCTTAATCCACTAACAAAATACATCATAAAGAAAGGAAAAGCTGCACAACAACTGATAAATAATTCTATATCTGAAATATAAATAATTTTCTTGGAAGGAATACTTAGGAAATTCTCATGATCTGAAGCACAGAGTCTTAGAATTATCCTTTAGGTGTTTAAACTACTTTAAATGATCTACCCACATCAACAGCTGGTTCCCAATGTTCCTGCCAGCTTCAATGAAAACTCTCATCAACAGCCTGCCATGCCTTGTAAGCCTATTGCTTTTACATTTAAATGTCTTGAAAAAGGAACAAAAATGTTATTTCAAAGTTTATGGCTATAAATGTGTGTGTAAATATGCTGGGGTATTTATAACCATCCAAGCCCCCAATTCTGTCTCTGATTTCTCTAAGTACTCCCTTTCTTATACCTTTTTGAAAAAATCATTTACATCTCCTCTTCTACAACTGTACCCCATTCTCTCCTATTTCATGCTTTTACCTCTAATGACTATCTTTCCTCCTCCTTCCCTCTTTATTTCCAAACTCCTTGTTTTCATTACCCCTGTAATGATTTTTATTCATACCGCTAAATTAAAATGACGCTCAAAATTTCATAAATAACCTCCTAGTTGCAAATATAGTGGTTGATATTGAAAAACCACAGTCAGTATATGATTTTATCAACCATTCTCTTGAACCATTTATTCTTTGAGTTCCAGGGAAACTATGACAATTTGATTGTCCTCCTATATCTGTGATAATTTTTCTCAATTTCTCTTGCTATTTTTCTTACTGATATGGTTTGGCTCTTTCTCCACCCAAATATCATCCTAAATTGTAGCTCCCATAATCCCTGTAAAATTATTTTAAATGAGGATCTATTGAATGATTGGTGTAAAATATGGACTTGGTGGGGGGTAATTGAATCATGGGGGCAGGTTTTACTGTGCTGTTCTTGTGACAGCTTATAAGTCTCACAGATCTGATGGTTTTATATAGGACAGTTGCCCTGCATACGCTCTCTCTTGGCTGCCACTAGTTAAGATGTGCCTTTACTCCTCCTTTGCCTTCTGCCACGATTGTGAGGCCTCCCCAGCCATGTGACTGTGAATCCATTAAACCTCTTTTTCTTTATAAATTACTCAGTCTTGAGTATTTCTATAAAACAGTATGAAAATGGACTAATACAGTAAATTGGTATCAGTAGAGTTGGGTGCCTATTAAGATACCCAAAAATGTGGAAATGACTTTGGAACTGGGTAACAGGCAGAGGCTGGAACAGTTTTGGGGGGCTCAGAAGAAGAGAGGAAGATGTGGGAAAGTGTGGAGCTCCCTAGAGACTTGTTGAATGGTTTTGACCAAAATGCTGATAGTGATATGGACAACAAAGTCCAGGTTGAGGTGGTCTTAGATGGAGATAAAGAACTTATTGGGAACTGGAGCAAAGGCGATGCTATGCTTTAGGAAAGAGACTAGCAACAGAATCTCAACCTACAGATTCTGTGAAACTTTGAACTTGAGATAGATGTTTTAGAGTATCTGGAGAAAGAAATTTCTAAGCAGCAAAGCATTCAAGAGATGACTTTTGTGCTGTTAAAAGCGTTCAGTTTTATTCATTCACAAAGATATGGTTTGGTTCTGGAACTTATTTAAAAGGGAAGCAGAGCATGAATGTTCAGAAATTTGCAGCCTAACAATGCAACAGAAAAGAAAAACCCATTTTCTGAGGAGGAATTTAAGCTGGCAGTAGAAATTTGCATAAGTAACAAGGAGCCAAATGTTAATCACTAAGACTGTGGAGAAAATGCCTCCAGGGTATGTCAGAGGTCATCGTGGCAGCCCCTCCCATCATAAGCCAAGAGGCCTAGAAAGAAAAAATTGTTTTATGGGCTGAGCCCAGAGCCTTGCTGCTTTCTGCAGTCTTTGGACTTGGTGACCTGCATCACAGCCATGGCTAAATGGGGTCATCATACAGCTCAGGCCATGGCTTCAGATGGTGCAAGACCAAAGACTTGGCAGCTTACATGTGCTGTTGGGCCTGTGAGTGCATGGATGTCAAGAATTGAAATTTGGGAACCTCCACCTAGATTTCAGAGGATGTACAGAGTGCCTGGATGTCTAGGCAGAGGTGTGTTGCAGGGGCAGAGCCCTCATGGAGAAGCTCTGCTAGAGTAGTACAGGAGGGAAATGTGGGGTGGGATCCTCCACACAGAGTCATGCTGGGGCACTGTGTAGTAGAGCTGTAAGAATAAAGTCTTCCAGAACCCAGGACAGTAGAGTCACCTATGACTTGCAGCACGCACCTGGAAAAGCCATAGACACTCAACACCTGCCCATGAAAGCAGCCAGGAAGGGGGCTGTATCCAGCAAAGCCACAGAGTTAGAGCTGCACAAGAACATGAAAACCCACCTTTTGCATCAGCATGACCTGAATGTGAGACATAGAGTCAAAGGAGATCATTAGTTTGTCTGCCCCGCTGGATTTCAGACTTACATGGGGCCTATAGCAGCTTCATTTTGTTCAATTTCTCCCATTGTAAATGGGTATATATACCCATTGCCTGTATCCCCATTGTATATAGGAAGTAACTAACTTGCTTTTGATTTTACAGGCTTATAGGTGGAAGGGACTTTCCTTGTATCAGATGAGACTTAGAACTGTGGAATCTTGAGTTAATGCTGAAATGAGTTAACGTTTGGGGGAGATTCTTAGAAAGACATGATGGCTTTTGAAATGTGAAGACATGAGATTTTGAAGGGGTTGGGGTGGAATGATACAGTTTGGCTGTCTCCCCACCCAAATCTTATCTTGAATTGTAGTTTTCATAATTCCCATGGGTCATGGGAGGGACCTAGTGGGAGGTAACTGAATCATGGGAGCAGGTTTTTTCCATGGTGTTTCATGATAGAGAATAAGTCTCATGATAACTGATGATTTTATAAAGGGTAGTTCCCCTGCAAATGCTCTCTTGCCTGCTGCCATGTAAAACATGTCTTTGCTCCTTCTTTGTCTTTGTCTTCTGCCATGGTTGTGAAGCCTCCCCAGCCACATGGAATGATGAATCCATTAAACCTCTTTTTCTTTATAAATTACTCAGTCTCAGGTATTTCTTCACAGCAGTATAAAAACAGACTAATACACTTCCCTTCTAGTATTCTTTGAATATTGCTAATATGTAATGTTGTTGAATGTTCCTTTACTTTTTAAAATTCTCTCCCACTTGCTAATCATGGGATTCTCTCTTCTACTCCATTGTTTCAATTCATACCTATAGGAAAACACCTACCCAGAACATTTGCAAATTAAATGTCAAATGGAATTCCATGCTCATGTTTCCAAATTCTATATAGCTCACTTGGATGTCACCTCTCTGTATCTCACAAACATGTTAAAATTAGACAACCTCAAATTAAAATGTACCAGCAAATCTTTATTATCTCCACCACTCATCCTGCCTTCACAAGCCTGCTTCCATCCCTGCTTTGCCTATTTCAGTTAATAACATAACTATTCACCCAGTCACTCAGGCTAAAAATTATAAAGTCATGTTTGATTTTACATTCTTAACATTCTTCCCCATCAATTTCACTTCTAGTCAGTCTAAAATTGTTGACTGTTCTCCTCCAGAAAAATGTCTCTTTCTATTTGAATTTTATCCTCTCTAACTAAACTGAAATAATAATTTCCTAAAAATTACTATATTACATTACCACAGAGAAAAGTATTATATTTTCAAATTATAAATACTCTACATTTAAAATATTAATATGAGTTCTCCTGACCTAGAAGAAAAGCCCAAAGTTTAGAGTCCTTCAGGCATGACATGCAAAATGATTCACAGTCTGGTTCCAGGTGCATTTCCTATTTTACCCACCATAATTCTCTCCCATACATGTTTTAACCAAACTTATTATTTTACCCAATTTTAGATTTGCATGTAGTTATAAGAAAAAATAAATTAGATCTTTTGTTCTCTTTTTCCAATTTTTCACAATGCTAGCAACTTGCAAAACTATAGTACAATATCACAGCCAGGATATTCATATTGATACAATCAAGAAAAAATGTTCCATAAAGGATCACTCACCTTGCCTTTTCACACAACCCCTTCCATCCTCACTACCTGCTTAACGGTGGCAAGAACTATTTCCTTCTTCATTTCTATAATTTTGTCATTTCAGGAATATTAGATAAATGGAATTATACAGAATTTAACCTTTTGGGATTTGCTTTTAACACTTGGCACAATTCCTGTGAAATTCATATATGTTGCAGAATGTATAAATTGTTCCATTATTGCTGAGTAGGTATTACATGGTACGGATGTACTGCACTTGATTTACTATTCACCCACTGAAGGACATCTAGCTTATTTCTAGTATTGGAATAGCACCAAAAAATCTTCCATAAACATTTATGTACAGATTTTGTGTGAACATGAGTCTTTCTCTGAGATAAATGTCTAGGAGTGCAATGGTGGAATCATAGGTTGTTTAAGAAATTGCCATAATAATTCCCAGGATGGTTGTAAAGTTTTATATTCTCACCATGCTTTTTTTTTCTCCACTATTTTCTACTTTAAATATTTTATTGGTATATAGCAATATCTCATTGTGCTTTTATTTTCTTGTTACCCTGTTAAATGATGTTGAACATCTTTTCATGTGCTTGTCATTTATATATCTTCTTATGTGAAATCTCTCTTAATGTTTTTTGTTCATGTTTTGACTGGATTTTCTTTTAACTTTTTAGTTCTGAGAGTTCTTAATATAGCCTAGATACTAGTCCTTTGTCCCATATTATTTTCTCCCTATCTGTAGCTTTTCTTTCCAATCTCTTAACAGAGTATTTCATAGAGCAAAAGTTTTAAGTTTTAATGAGATAAAATTTATCATTTTTCAAGAAAAATTTGCTTTTGTTTTAAAACTAAGAATTCTTTGTCTAGTCCTAGATCCTGAAGATTTTCTTCTATATTTTTCAAAATGTTTTATGTTTTTCCATTTTACATATAAGTCCAAGACATATTATGATTTAATTTTTGCATAAGGTATCAGACTTATACTGAAGCTTATTTTTTGTCTATTAATGTCCAATTGCTACAGCATTATTTGTTAAAAAAATCTGTCTTCTATGTAATTGCTTTTGATCTTTGTCAAAAATAAGTTGTGCATATTTGTGTGAGTATAATTCTGTGTTTTCTGTCACGTTTTATTGATTAAGCATCTATCAGTTTTTCAATATAACATAGTCTTGATCACTGTAGCTACATAATGACCTTTGGAGTCAGAAGATGCATTCCTCCCACTTCATACTGCCTTTTCCGATTGTTTTCTCTAGTCCAATTTCTTTGATTATTTCTGGAAGCACATTTTCAGTATTGTCCTCTTCCTTTACCTCCTAAACTTCACTGAAATGAATATCCAATCTTTATTACTATTCCATGGGTGCCTAAAGCTCTTTTCTGTCTTTCTGTTTTTATGGTCTATTTTCTTCCTTACTCAAAGTGGAGATGGATTGAGTATCTTTTCTTTGAAAGGCTTAGGACCAGAAGTACGTCACATTTCTATTTTTTCCTTTCAAATTTTAGAGCATTTCTGTTTTTTCATTTTCAGATTTGGAATTCTCAACCTACAATTTTTAATGATCTATCTTGTAGTTTCTTGACTCCTTTTAATGTTCCCTCCATTCTACTATGAAGCTCATCAACTGGGCTTTTGTCTTATTGTATTTTTCAATTCTAAAATTTCTAGTTGGTTCTTTTTTATGTCTTCTATTTCTTTGCTCAGAATTTTTTTATTGTTTCATTTGTTTCAAAGATGTTCATAAGTACTTGAGATATGTTATCATGTCCACTTTAAAATTTTTATTAAATAATTCTAACATATGTTGTGTTAATATATCTATTGACTATTTCTTTTCATTCAGTTTGAACTCTTTCTGGTTCTTGATATAAAGCTCAATTGAAATGTGCATGTTTCCATATTATGTTATGACACTCTGGATAATATTTAAGCCTTCTGTTTCAGCTGGCTTTATCTGCTACTCCAGCAGGAAGAGGGGTGGCACTGCTTTCTTACTGCCACATGAAGTGGAAATACAAGTTCTTAACAGTTTTTGACAGTTTTGGAGTGGAGATCCTCATTACTGCCCGATTCCCTATGTGGTCTCCACTCATCCTTCTATGGAGTAGTCTCATTATCACTGGTGCTAATGTAAGTCACCACTCTTAACTAGGCTTCCTCAGATACCAGCCTAGTGTGGAGGGAAGAGGATGGGGTGGAATTTCAGGTCCTCTATGTAGTCTCTGCTAACAGCATAGAGAAGGGGCAGAGACTCATTAATGGCTGCTGGGCAAGAGCTTTAGTGTCCCCCATTGGCCTTATTGGTTCCTGCTCTCTTTTTGTTCACCCAGTGGGGATGTTGGAGAACCTTATTAGAGCCATTAGAGGGTAAAAATCTGGTTTCTCCAGTTTGCTTTTGCCTGCATGGATGGAGGCGTGGCCACATTTTCTTCTGTAGTGTTCAGCTGGAGTCCAGCAGTAATTGTCTAAAAGATTTGTCTTGTTAGGCTAAATCTTTCCTAAGAAAGAGTCAAACCTCACTGACCTGTTAGGTCAGATTTCATTGCTCAGAAAACAGGCTTATTGTTGGGTTCTTTTATCTGTTCTTTTTAATACTTCTGGATTGCCAATTTCTTCAGCTCCCAATTAGAGATAAATGTTGCTAAAAGAAAATACTCAAGGTACTTTCCATCATGGCATTCCTTTGGTCCCGATGGTCCCAGCCAGTCTACCTTAATTATGTTTTCTTAGTTCTGTTTTATATATAATGTGCAGGGATTTTAGTTGTACTTAGTGGAAGGAATATTTGTCATATGTATTATCCTCTATTCATGCAAGGAAATTTAAAATTTCCCAGACATCTTCAGTTCTCCTGCAAATTTTTCCTTTTGTTGGAGTCTAAGAACATTAATCAAATTTGCATTTATCCCCATTTTACAGATTAGGAAAGTAAGACAGAATAATTAAGTCAGTCATTTAGTTAGGAATGGGCAACTTCGGATGTAAACACAGATTTCATGACTATAAACTTATTCCCCCCACAACACACTGCCTCATGCTGCATGTCACATCATGATCTGCATAAGCCTCAGAAGCATATAGGCATAGTTTAAAATTCTGTGTCCTCATCCAAGAGCTTTGAGACTTTAACTCATTAAGCAATTCAACTTATCTGAAACTTTGTTCCTTCCTCTATAAAATAATAATAGAGATAATGATAACTATTTTGCAGGATTTTTTTTATGACTAGTAATAATAAATATAAGTCCCTTCTTAAAATGGCTGGCCAAAAGTAGTTATTCAGTACAGGATAGACATATTGCCATTGCTAGTTTCTATATTTACAAAATATAAGAAATAAAATGTGCATAACAGAAAACCTTAAATAAATGGGAGACTAAAGAGGAACTTGAGCCAATTCTAGAGACTTAAAATTGTTTCTCAATTCTAAAATATGTACCAGAGACAATGAGCCTTAGCAGATTATTTACATATGTATTACAGAGCCATTATGGTTTTTCATGTGTTTGCCTCCTTCCCTATGCTTCAAACTTTTCAGGGAAGGAAACTTTCCTAGGCTAACTGTGAATCTTCATCAAGGTTTTACAGGAGAATGGTTAATTAATAATTAAATTAAATTGATATTTTGGCCATCTACTATTCATTTTCACTATTTATAAAATCGTGTCTTAACATTACACTGACTGGGGTGTGAATACATTTGAGTTTCAAGAGCAAATGTTGAAAAAGTAAACCCTGCCCCAAACTAAAGCTCTTAATGAAAGCTCTGAACACAAGGTGACATAGTGGTACAATGGGTGCTGGAAACTAACAACCACTTATATTCAACAGTAGTATTAGCAAATTTCTGACAAATATTAATCCATGGAATTTGGAAATGAGAAATATAAATTCTGGGAATTATTGAGAATTTCTGAAATCACAATTTATATTGTATTTGTGTTAAAATATAAAGAAATCAGAGCTTATAGCAAATACTCAAACATTAAAAAATGCAAGAAAACATTATTGGCTTATATGTTGATAACGTAGCATTAGACTTCCTAACAAGGTTTAAAAGCACTACCCAGGATCATGTGCTGGATTGTTATAGACTTATTTTTCTTCCAAATTCTATTTATTGGGGTAGTCTTTATATCATTTGTGTAAAATGTACTATTTACATAAACTAATTAGTATTTATTTTGGTTCTAAGATTGACTCATTATTAACAATTGACAGGCCCTAAAATATACAGTAATAACATATTAACAGCTACCAGTGAGACACATCGATTAGAACAGATCATGACTGAATCACCACTTCGTGTTCTTGGAAATGGAAATGCTGACCTTAACCTGTGGCTTTGCATGCCAGCATTCTCTGCTCTTAATTTCAATTTGACTTACATTCCTTTGAACTAGTAGCATCTCTAATTTTGGTGGTTCAGATTTACTTTTCACAGAATGACAATACATTTTTTTTCTGATTTCTTGACTGATTTTTTTACTTGAGATTTATAGAATCATACAGATTTTTCAACAAATGCCAAGTAGGCTTGTCCTAATGAAAACACTAAATAATCATCTGGGTATTAGGCTCAATATTTTCCAATTATGCAACATAATTTAGATAAGTAATAAGTTTCCTTTCAAAAAACATTATGTTAATATTTTGAAAATATTTTAATAATTATTTTTCAGAAATATGGACACCTTTGTTGACATGTCTAAAAATATAAAATCATTTAGGATCTACAGATTAATAGCTCTTCTCTCTTTTATCTCTTTCTCTTTTTTCCATTAAAAATAATACAAGGTACTATAAGATTTTGGAGTTTTTAAGATACTTTGTTTCTATGCTTTACACACAGGAAATTTCTAATGTATCTGACTGGTCTTTATCTTTTCTCTTAAACAGTATCATATTCCAGTTTATTGCCTTTTAAAAATAAATTATTGTATACACACAGTTTTAACAGTTTAAATTGAAAAAGCATTCTGCATTCATGCAGCAATTTTAATGAGAGATAAACTTTCACATTTTGAAAGAGGTTATCTGAATATTACTTCCTGTGTGTGGCTTTTTGTTACTTAATATTGGCTAGACCTTAATTTTTGCCAAAAGTAAATGAGTTGGAATTAATTTTAAGCTATGTACCCTTCTAAAAGAAGTTGAGTTAACTAATTAATGATTAAAAATAGATGACTAAGTTTTATCTGTGCTTCTTATAAAATATTTGTCTGAGAATTTCTTATGTATGTCAATACATATATCTTTCAGGATATGAGACAAGCTATTTAACCCAGAGACTTTGAAAGACATATAATGTATTCAATATGGAATCCTCCAACTCAAGCTTGATGTTTTTAATGAAATATGGTTATACCATCAATGATACTAATTATTGTTCTATTGTAAAAAGAGAAAAATTGAATCATGGGTCTATAGGTGGGAGAGCTGAGATTTCAATCATGTTAACCATTATATTCTCTAATCAATTATGAAAAATTTATGAAAATTCATAATCATAGAGGACTTTAATAAATAATGAAGGTGGCTTCTCACAAACTCTAAAGTCCAATAAATATGTTCAATAAACATGGAGACAATACTTCAATAGCCTTATCGAATTATATATCTAAGTGCTAGTGAGATACTAACTTGAGTAGATTGATGGAAGATGAATAGGATTGATCAGGGAAAGCTTCGCTGAAGAGATGAGATCTAAGGTAGTGCTTTCAAGGCAGACAAGGCCATAAATGTGTAGAGAGATGGTAAATGTCAAGAAATATAGATGCATAGAAATGAGAAACAGAAAAACAGGAATATCAAAACTCTGGCTAAAACTGAGTCTTTCAATAGGGACTTTTTTTTTTTTTTAAGTCATATTAAAGTCTGTATTGGATTGGGAGTGGTATTTAGTTTTTGATCTTGAAATGCACCCTAAGTAGATTAAAGTTAGCCTCCATAATCATCATTATCCTCCAGGAACTTTCACGAATAAAAAACAAATAATATTAAAAGTCAAGTTATATGGATTATGGGTGAAATTTTAAAATTTTAAAGTTTTGAGAAAGAATTATAAATAACTGTGACCAAAAATGGTAATTACATCAATTTTCTTAAAGGGTAAAGTTATTTTATGAGGAATATAATTTATTAAAAGTAAATGCTTAAATAAAATCAAATAATTTTAAGTGTGATTCATTTGAGCATCATATGGGGTGGTGGTGACAGTAGCCAAATACTTATATTTGTCAAAATCAGAGAAATGTCCAGGAGTAGATAGATAACCGAAAGAGAAGGCAGCAGCAGTAAAACAGTAACAACACATGCCACTGGGCATCAGATAAAACACAGAATTTTTCTCTTTATTTTTTCTGCTCATGTCATCTACGGTCAAAAAAATAATAGGATTGTAATTATGCAATTTGCTGATAGACTTATTTTAAATGGAACTTAATTGTTTATAAGTCAAGTTTTTCACTCCACTAGCACAAAAGCGGGATTTTTATTACTTCTCCTTGGCAATGAACTTGCTTATGTATAAAAAAGCACACCATAAAAATGATGAGTTTGTGGTCCTTTTTAAGAACACAGGTGAATCTGGAAACCATCATTCTCAGCAAACTGACACAAGAACAGAAAATCAAACACCACATGTTCTCACTCATAGGCAGGTGTTGAACAACAAGAACACATGGACACAGGGAGGGCAGCATCACATACTGGGGTCTGTTGGGGGTGGCCAAGGGAGGGACAGCGAGGGGAGTGTGGAGGTTGGGGAGGGATAACATGGGGAGAAATGCCAGATGTAGGTGGCGCGAGATGGAGGCAGCAAACCACACTGCCATGTGTGTACCTATGCAACAATCCTGCATGATCTGCACATGTACCCCAGAACCTAAAGTACAATTAAAAAAAAAAGTGCAATGGCACAATCATAGAAAAAAAAAAGAAAAAAAAGAAAGCACGCAAATCGAATACTGTTGGTATTTCCTCCCTTTTTTCCAATTTGTCATTTTATTAGTAGCCTCAGTGTAGTAATGAAGAGTAGCACTGACTTACACTACAAGGCTTGATCAGTACACAAGTAAAGATAAATGCTTTATGTACTAATTTTTATACCATTAGCCAGAATTCTTTCTCAGCTCTCAACTACTACCTGTTATGGTTAGCATCTATGTTATTGCTAAGTAATGGAGTGTCTTCCAGTTTGTAAAGAGCACTTTAGAAATTAAGAAACTGGCATCACAAAGAACATTTTGAGGATTTAAATACCTTCAGGCATAAAAAGCTTGTCTTCTCTGAGATACAGGGGAAGAAAATATGATCATGATTAAAATTATTTTGCCTTCTTTCAGTAGTACCGAGAATTCTATAGTTCAAGAGAAGTTATGTGCAGTACAGGAGATTAAAGCTAGTTGGCAAAGTTTTTACTTGAAATAGAAATTGAGAATATCTTCTGTGAAATTCTCTCATTATATATTATACAGCATAAGGGCCTTTAATTTAATTACATCCTTCAGAGCACAGTATGTTTACTTATTCCTGCAGAATCACAGTTAAAGGAGAACTGTGTGACTTCTAAGGCAACAGAATTCATGTGTGGCTTACTCTTATTCAGCTAGTTATATGTACATTTTGCACATCAGTCTACCAAGACTTTGTATTTTTATAAAAAGCAAACAAACAAATGAAAACTAAGTGACTTATTTATTCTTTCTTTCAACAAATATTTAAGTAGGGCCTACGCAGCAAATAAATAGAGAGTTTGGTTTATGTCTTCAATAAAGTTAAAACCTAGATAGGATATCAACATATGCAAAGTATTATTTGAATGAATACGTTTTAAATGGAAGAAAAATATATCAAGATCATAATAAGGTGTTTTGTTTAGTTGGTTTTTGGCTTGTAGGAGGATCAATTGCTAAAGGAATTTAATTTCCTCAAGAAAGAGGACTCATGGGGGGAATCCTGTAAGGTATCATGGCTGACCATTTTCCAAGAAAGACAGGTAATGTTTGGTGCAGGTCATGGGGGAGTAGATAATCAACTTGTTTTGGTTGACAGTCTAAAAGAAGAACCCAAAAGACCCATGGAAGAAGGAGGGACAGAACAAGAGAACAAGTAGGAGTTGGGAGAAAACTCTAAATTCCAATCACACTACAGGTTGGCAGTAAGGACTGTTCTTAAAGATGCTGAAGCAAAAATAGAGAAATGAGTCTAGAAGACATGTCAGAAGTTCTTGACCAAATTAAACTGATTAGGCTTTTTTCCTGAAAGTCATAATAGGAAATAGGAAATCTATCTGATTGGTCTTCCCCGTTACCCAAATGATCCTAGGGGAGTTAGGAGTCCTGATTTCTGAAATCAGGCTGGAGTACCACCCTGAGTTATAGGGGAGGAGACCATATGTATCTGTAAGTGCTGCAAAGGTTTGAAAGGGGCTTTTTGTGTGGGTGAAAACATTCACATTAAGGCTCACATGGGAAAAGGTACTTAAAATTGTTCTTGTTGTACAGGTTTTAAATGAACAGATTGACAGCTTATATTCTAGCAAAAGTGCCCCTTCATCTTTAGTTAGAACACTCCACAATCACCGAACTTCTTAAGAGAATTACATTGTCAAATCTTCTCAGAAGATCCTTTATTGTTATGAGTCTTTTAGTACATTAACCTTTCCAGAAAATGTGGTAGAAGTGATTCTCAGAATTTCTAATATATATGTCTCTCAGCTATAACAGTCTAACTTTTTAAGCTGTTTCTTTTTTCTGATATAACAACCACAAGCACTTCCTGATGAAATATCTCTGTATTATATTTTTCTAATTTATGCTTTCACTCTATAATTTTTTTTGAGACACAGTCTTGCTCTGTCACCCAGGATGCAGTGCATGTCACGATCTCAGCTCACTGCAACCTCCACCTCCTGGGTGATTCTCCTGCCTCAGCCTCCTGAGTAGCTGGGAGTACAGGTGCATGACCACACCTAGCTAATTTTTGCATTTTTAGTAGAGACAGACTTTTGCCATGTTGGCCAGGCTTGGTCTCAAACTACTGAACTCAGGTGATCCACCCACCTCAACCTCCCAAAGTGCTGGGATTACAGGCATGAGCCACTGCCCCCGACCTTAATTACTTTATTTATTTATATATATATTTACCAAATCATAACGCAGGACCTTATTTTTGCCAGGCACTGCACTAGGTCTGTGAATAGAACAATGAAAAAAGCATGGTTATTTATTTAGTTTTATTGCACATATTTATGGGGTACATTGTGAAATTTTGATACAATGTATGTGTGTATATGTATATATACATATTGTGGAATAGTTAAACCAAATAGTTAACATATCCATCACCTCACCCACTTATCTTTTTCTTGTGATGAGAAC
The DNA here is from genome assembly GCF_001604975.1 of Cebus imitator. Lineage (NCBI taxonomy): Eukaryota > Metazoa > Chordata > Mammalia > Primates > Cebidae > Cebus > Cebus imitator. The sequence goes on from NW_016107428.1 coordinate 5,248,768, forward strand.
GCTTGAAATATACATTATTTTTTACTATAGTTATCATGCTATTCAATATATCTCTAAAACTTTCTACTTGTGTCTAAAACTTTGTACCCTTTGACCAACACCTCCCCCTTCCTCATCCCCAACTCCCTAAATAAAAGGGATGAGGTTGCCTGAGATGGGGCATGAAGATAGGACTTTAGTAATAATATTGAAGGTAGGCTGACAACACTGAGGCTGAATATTACTTCTTCCATCGTGTTTTGATAACATGATCAGTTTTTTAGTGCTATACCTAACTGCTATATAAGCATGAGCTGTGTTTCACCTGACGTTAAGTATTGGTCATGATAGGAAGCTTCATTATGTCTTATACCACAGAATTCTGATAATTGGTACAGAGACACATCAAAATAATTACTCATTTTTAACATTTAAAAACATGTCATTAATTTAGGTAAAGTCTTGAATTTCATTGAGATTTTTGGTGTATTCATTGGTAAAATTGGAAGAACAATAAACTTTAATTAATAGGGAAACATAAACAATGTTGAACTTTCATTAAATCAAAATTTGTTAAACTTAGCAAAAGCATCCCAAAATGCCTTTTGAAAACAGGATACAGAGAAAGAATGACTCATGGAATTCATCTTAGAGTCATGGGAGTGGAATTTTTACCAAAGAATTATTCAAAACCATTGCTATAATAAAGTAGCAAAAGCTAAATTCAAGCCAAAGACATGGAAAATGCTATTATTGCTTATTATAAGTAATTTTTTTGGTAAATGGACTTTTAAACTAATTAATCATATTTAATATCTGGAATATAGCCAATGAAAATAGTCCCCCTTTATAATTTGAATATATATAAATCAGAATGTGTTACAGATCTCAAGGGAAATTTGCAATATTTGCAAAAGCACAATTCTTCATAATAAAATGTATACTTAAGATAGAATAAATGATATAAAACCAATCTACAAATTACCACAAACTAACTTTTATGTGCATATATATATATATATATATGCATTTGCTAAATTTGGTATATGCATATATATATATACCAAATTTAGCAAATGCATCTACCCAACCATCATCTATTTACAATGTCAAGAATTGACTTGAGATCTGCAATATAAGGTACCATGATAATAGCGCAGAGTAACATTTTACATTTATTGCATTTTTACTCTACCAGTCACCTGGTTAGGCATGTTATGTCACTTTATCCTTATAGCAACCTCATGATCTAGGTACAAAACTCATTGTAAAAATAATTTAAATTAGGGTTTTCAGATATTAAGAGACTTGCTGTATTAGTTCATTCTCATGCTACTATGAAGAAATACCCAAGACTGGGTAATTTACAAAGAAGAGGTTTAACTGACTCACAGTTAACTATGGCAGAGGAGGCCTCAGGAAACTTACAATCATGGCAAAAGGAACTTCTTCACAGGGAGGCAGGAGACAGAATATATGCAAGCAGGGAAAATGCCAAAAGCTTATAAGCCGTCAGATCTCCTGAGACTCACTCGTTATCATAAGAATAGCATGGAGGAAGCCACTCCCATGATCCATGGCCTTGACATGTGGAAATTATGAGGATTATAAATCAAGGTGAAATTTGGTTGAAGACACAGAGCCAAACTGTATCAGTTGCTTAAAAATACTTAAATGGAAAATATAAGAGCCTTGACTGAAATTCACTTCTCTATGACTCCAGGTCTATGATTCCAGTTCTCTATGATACAATGAAGTGGAGTCATAGAGAAGTGAATTTCAGTCCCTTCTTATGGATTTAGTCATATATGCTAAAAGTATATACAGACATTGACTTCATTCATTTAAAATAAACACCAGTAAAGAATAATTTTTACACAAGGTATATAAATTTTATTTTTATATATGTATATATTCTTTAATATACACATGCATACATATATTCTTTAATTTTTCTGTAAGTTATTTGGCAGTAATCTAGTTGTCGATGAAATTTTCATTTTCTTTTGTTATTTGTCCCCATATTCAATATATAATGTCTATATTTTTAAGAAATAATAATTTTGATCAAAGTGAAACTTTGAAAACTGAAATTTGGGTTTATGTACAATATTGCAAATACATGTCTCATCTTGTCAAAATAATATGTTTCACAATACAAAAAAGCAACCTATTTTAATCATGTCAATATGTTTCAATATATTAAAGGTATCCTGTGTATCTATATAATTCTTACATCTACAAATATTTAGATTCTCTGAAATATAAATTTTGAGTCCTGTTTCTTTTTTATTTACAACTGAAAATGTTTCCACTACAATTTCTTTATTATTATTATTATTCCTTAAGTTCTGGTGTACATGTGCAGAACATGCAGGTTTGTTACATAGGTTTATACGTGCCATGATGGTTTGCTGCACCTAACAACCCATCATCTACATTAGGTATTTCTCTTAATGCTGTCCCTCTCCCAGACCCCCAGACCCTGACAAGCCCCATTGTGTGATGTTCCCCTCCCTGTGTCCAAGTGTTCTCATTGTTCAATTCCTAATTTTGAGTGAGAATATATGGTGTTTGGTTTTCTGTTCCTATGTTAGTTTGCTGACAATGATGATTTCCAGCTTCATTCATGTCCCTGCAAAGGACATGAATTCATCCCTTTTCTTATGGCTGCATAGTATTCCATTATGTGTATGTACCACATTTTCTTTATCCAGCCCATCATTGATGGGCATTTGGGTTGGCTCCAAATCTTTGCTATTGTGAACAGTGCCTCAATAAACATACGTGTACAATTTCTTACATTGTGAAATTGTTTTAGAGATGTAAGATGGAAATAGTTGACTTCCTTATTGAAAAGTAAGTTTCTTATTTATAAAATGGATAGCATCTCCCTCTTTCATAAGACAGTTAATTTTGTGGGCCCTTATTTGTTTGTATACATTTCTTTTTGTTAGATTGTTTTAATGATCCTTTAAGTCCACATCTATTAATTGCTCACTTTCCAAGGCATACACATATACACTCTTAAGAACTTCAAGACTAAGATTGTTGAAACCTAAAGACATTTTTAACTTCTTAGTACAGCTTTGTTTGATTTACATCCATCCAAAAAATATTTTGAATACAAGTAAATGTTTTCCTCTAACACTAGACAGGTAAGACTCTCTCAAGGTAGGATGCTAAATATCTTGTGATAGAGGAGGAAAAAGAAAGACATAATTCTGGTTATTAGAGTATATAAATATAACTTTGACTTAATTATGAGATTAAGAACATTAAGAAAATTAAGAACAAGAAATTAGAGATCATTCAATCATATATTTTGACACCTGATGGATTTTTTTGAAATTAATATGTTACTTGCTACCACTTAACCAGGAATAAATTGCCATCTTTCTAGCTCTCCTTTTGCCCAACCCTGAATTCTTTATTAATAAAGGCTCTGCTCTTCTTTAACGTTTCTTGATAAGCAATCAACATTTTAGAGAATATCTTTATATTACACAGTGTAAGTGCCGAGAAAAGGTAAGAATCAAGTGAGAAGCTATAAAGCAACGTTTAAAAAAAAAATACTGGCGTTGCCTCTTTTCCAAAATGCATATTTGCAATCAATCTATCAAACTATAAATTGAGCAATGTATTTTCTTCCTCTCTCCAAATTGGAGAAAAGAAGCGACTTTTAGAAGAATCTGAGTAAACAGGAAACCATAGTCTTCTCTTACAAGTCAAGGAAGCAGTTATTAAGAACGTATGGATAAGCATGAAGTCAAAACTTATTCTCTTCAAAGGAGCACGATTTGAAAGTAAATGATTCCCTGCTTAATAATGTGAAGTACTAATTCCATAGAAGACCTGTATACTGGCAAACCATGGGGCAATTAGGAAAATAGTCCTCTCATTCTTAGAAAGCTTGGAAGGGACTGTGTCTCAGAATTAATGTCTATTATTGTCCTGGAAGAAATAAATGCATGTGTTAGCGCCGAAGGATGTAGGTGTGTCTTATTTAAGTTATTAACTGAGAAACAGAGAGTCATATTTGTATGTCTGCAACTATTCCAGTGAAGTAACAAAGAGCATAGACTTGGGAATGCTTAGTGGAAGAAAGATCATAGACCTGGGAATGTCTGGCCCTGGGAATGTCTCTAACATGACTGACACTAAATTTGGTGACAGTGAACAACTGAAGGTACTAGACAACAGACTGCTCTGTGGACCACCCAAAATCTTGCAGGAACTCTAGATATATTTTATTGCTTTGATACATTGAATGTGAAAAAAAAAATGGATTGCTGGGGAAGTAGGGATGAATCTGGAACTCATACAAACCACCTAAGTAGTTAGGTTTTCTTAAAAGTTGGCTGGAAATTGTATATTTAAAGTTTGGAGAAAGAAGACAATTTATAGATAGGCAAAAATTCTCAGTAGGATATTAAATTTAGAAACTGAGGACATATAAGAGGAAATCTCTTTAGAAGACTACTATAGAGAGGGCTTATCTCCTTAGGTATTTTTCCTTTGGTCTATGTAAGAATCTTATTTAGCAGATAGTTCTAAATTTTATGCTCCATATTCATTAATTAATGCTTATTCAAGTTTTATGTCCAACTTATATAAGAGGAGAGGCCGGGCGCGGTGGCTCAAGCCTGTAATCCCAGCACTTTGGGAGGCCGAGGCGGGTGGATCAAGAGGTCAAGAGATCAAGACCATCCTGGTCAACACGGTGAAACCCCGTCTCTACTAAAAATACAAAAAATTAGCTGGGCATGGTGGCGCGTGCCTGTAATCCCAGCTACTCAGGAGGCTGAGGCAGGAGAATTGCCTGAACCCAGGAGGCGGAGGTTGCAGTGAGCCGAGATCGCACCATTGCACTCCAGCCTGGGTAACAAGAGCGAAACTCCGTCCCAAAAAAAAAAAAAAAAAAAAAAAAAAAAAAAAAAAAAAAAAAAAGAGGAGAGATGCGTAAGAGAATAAAGACGTAAAGGAATGGAAAGAACCATACCATACTGATACCTTTACTACTCTTTGTTCAACAGAAGCATCATCCAAGTGATTGTACCGTGTCTAATACCTTCGGTTGTTCACTGTCACCAAAGTTAGTGTCGATCATGTTAGAGTTGGGAATACCTGAGAAAACTCATGACAATGAGATGGAGATAGACAAAGAAGAAATGCTTTTTCAAAATATACTACAGGACATGATACGGCCTGTAAAAACTGCTTCATTCCCCTGAATCTTTTCTTTTTGCCATCTGTCAAAGAGGAATAAAATGGGTGTTTTGCTTTGCTCCTCGTCTTACAAATAATACTAAGTAATACATGAGAAAAACGTTCTATAAATGAGGATAAGCCCTATAAATAGGCATAATTATGAAAGATAAATACACAATCAATGGCAGAATTACTTAATCATAGACCTAATAGAAGGCTCTTTGATGTTCAATGATTTACTGCTGGAACCACAGTGCCACCTAAAGACTTCATACCGAAACTGTAGGGGAGCAACAATAATTGTTTTCGATTTTTTGGTGGGGTTTTTTTTTTCATTCTTTTTTCTTTTTTGCTGTCTATGTTGTGTCAACATAGGTGGATATTATATTGGCAATATTCCATCACAAAGTGCTCTGTAGTGGTTCCAGGACTGAATTCAGTTTAGAATGTAAATGTCTCATCAAAGAGTTAAGAGATTTTTTTAAGACCTAAAAGCAAATGTGACCAGGAAACAGAACATATATAGCATTTATTCAATGACTTACATTACAGTGCTTTTTAAACCTAACAAGAATGACATTTTCAGGAAGCTTAGGCAATTGCATCCTAATTGAATGTACATATTCTATACTAAGAAAAACATAAAACAATATATTTAAATGCATGCAGGAAAGAAAGGAAATAGAACAGACTGATTTAATGTATTAAGAAATGGCTTCAGGTCTTTCACTAATACTTACAAAAGACCAACACAGATCATGTCCTCATAGGTAAGAAGTGATAAAAACGGATAATATAAATATCAGTCTTACTATAAACATAGATGACATAAGATAATGAATGAAACACAGGTATTATGGCTAAAAATAGAAGAACAACCAGGGACATATAATTACAAAAGTCACTTCTTGAAATTTTGTTTACTTCCTTAAGTGTTTCTACTTTTGTTAAGCCCTTGAATGATACTAACGTCTACAGGTTAATAGAAATTATTAAATTACAATTAATTAAATTACAATTAATCCTTCAAAAATCCAAGAAAGAATGGGTGCCTAGGCTTACCTTGTGTGCATATATACACATACATATATATGTATATATACACATATACACTAATATACACTAATGTATATTAGTGTGTATATATACATTATATATATATACATCGTATATATACTATACACATTAGTATATATACATCATATATAATGTATATATACTAATGTGTATAGTATATATATACATTAATATATACATTTGTACTAGTATATATACATTATACTAGTATATACATAGTATAATGTATATATAATGTATAATATATATAATGTATAATATATACATATATATTATACAACTATATATACATAGTATATATAATGTATATACTATGTATGTATATGTATATACATATATACAAATATATATACATATATACATATATGTGTGTTTATATATATATATACATGTTATATATATATACTAATATATATATACACACACACTAATATATATTAGTATAGGCAAGCTTATAAGAAACATAGGCTGTATATAAAGTTGGGGGTTTTAGGGAAACAATCCTTATTTGATAATTAGTGTGCACTGTACTTTTCCTCTGTGCATGGATATTTATCTCCTTCCAGAAAATCAAGGAGCTGACTATGAGCACACAATTTATAAGGAAAGCTGATATCCAGGGATTCAGATTCCAGCCAGTTCTGGTAATTCTTTTCAAATCAGACACATGTCAAACTCAACTAATAGCCTTATGGTAAATTCTTATTTTATAAGTAAACAAATTGAGGGCCCTACAAATTGATTATATCTTTGTGATAATAGACAGATGTGCATGTGACCTGAACAATACTTGAGAAATTCTGCAATCAAATGGAATTATATTCAGAAGTATCTAGTTTCATTTTTATCTCTCATAACAAAGATATACAATTTACAAGTTACCTTCTGTATAAGAACAGATTTCTACACAACAATATTAAACAAATGTCTCTGCCCTATACTTCTATAATTATGAGGAAAATTATGAGAGGAACTAGTAGGTTTCTCTTTTTTGTGAAATTGATTTTGTGGGACTGTGAAATAAATTACTTATTACAATTAAAAAGTTTACTGAGTTGTCAATAATGCTTAAAGGTGAAAAAAGCAGCTATTTAGAGAGGGTGTTTCTCCTAAATCAAAAAATCCATCAACAAATATAAAATAAAACACAAGACAGTCAATATTTTCAGTAAGCTATGATAATGTATTTTTTTTGTCCCACAAGCTGAATCTAGGGGAGGACTATAATCTTTGTTCTTAATTAAATAAGGGAAGCATTGCATATTTGTTACCAACTAAAAAAAAATCAAAATATTTCATGGCAACCATATAATATTTTTTGAGCAAATATCAACTTTCAATGCTGAAGTTGAGACAATGTCTTTCAAATGCACAAAGATAAAATGTAAGGAATGTCTTTTTTTTTTTTTTGACACGGAGTTTCACTCTATTGCCCATGCTGGAGTGCAGTGGCCCAGTCTCAGCTCACTGCAACCTCCACTTCCGAGGCTCAAGTGATTCTCCCTCCTCAGTCTCCCAAGTAGCTGGGATTACAGGCACCCACCACCATGCCTGGCTAATTTTTATTAGAGACAGGGTTTCACCATGTTAGCCTGGCTGGTCTCAAACTACTGACCTCATTTGATCTGCCTGTCTTGGCCTCCCAAAGTGCTGGGATTATAGGCGTGAGCCACTGTGCCCAGCAATGGATGTCATATATAAAGATGTTAGAATATTCTAGAAGAATTTATCAAAGTAAAAGATTTTCTAGTGGCTAATATAGATAAGCCCTAGTTTAAAAAACTTTTATGTAACTAAATATGTACTTATAAATAGGTTACAAAATATAATCTCAAGCTTAAATACTATTAACGAATTTTTATTTTCATTTTACTTCAATGTTCTTGAAATGTTGGTAACATGGAAGACCATTACAACAATAATTGGGAGCAAATGCATGTGAACAGAGTTAGATAAAAGTAAAAGAACATTATCAAGGACAAAATAAATAATAACTGAAAAATTAAGTGGACATTTGGAGCTGACACTTAAGGCCTATCTGCCAAACATGGCATTTTGGGGGGATTTTCAAGGCACGTGGCTTCTCAATTGTGTTCTTTGTTCTTGTCTGTCTGGTTCGAAAGAGCTTGCAGGATGCTCATTATCCATTCTGAGCTAACTTCTCTGAAGAGTAATATGGCCTTTACCTACACTCCAGGTGACTCACACTTGGACAGGATGACAGGCAAATGGCAACAAGCTTCTGAAAGGTTACCATGAACTTCTCTAAATTAACCTACTGTGATGTAACTGGTTCACTTTTTAAAAACTTGAACAACAGCAATAACAACAAATGAAAATCTAATGAGGCACAGCTTGGAAGTACTCTAATAAACATGTGGGAGCACCCCTTTTTCCTAAAACAAATCTAGGAATTTTATAATCCTAAATTGATCAACAGAGACCTTTTATCTGAGAACATGATTTTCTCAGATTGTAAGGCAGCAGGAGTCTAAGAAAATGTTGTACCTATAAAATTAGGTAGAGCCCAACTGCTTGAATTTGATTTAGTTTGAAAGTGTTTATAAATTTCTATTAAGATTCCTTCATTAGCCTTTAATACTCAATTTTCTCCTTCTTGTGAATATATTATTACCACAGGTCCTAGCTGAGATGACAGCAAAATCTAATTAGAATGTATCACATTTGGGTGTCACTTTTTCTACCCAAAACTGGTCATGCCTCCATGAACAGACACAGACTTAACCCAGAGCAGAGACTGAAAATTCATCACAGGCGAGTCACAGAGGTGTGACCAAGTTTAGGATGAAAAAATAATTATCAGATATGGTACTCTCAAATTCCTTGGCTATAGAAATAACAAAATCTTGTTTGGCCAGAAAACTTGCTGAATAGGATATTCTTATTAAATTGATTTTCTTCCTAAATTATGGTATATTCTTAGACTTTTTATTTATTTTTGAAAAGAAAGTAAACTGTTATTAATAAGAATCATGTTTGACATAATAGTAACAATAATATATTCATGATTCTGTCCTTTTGGAGTTATGGGCTGTATATATGTATGTATGTATATGTAAATATACTACAATTATACCGATATGATGAACATAAATGTAGAGACTGTTTACAAAATTAGATATAAGCAAATTGGTTTAAAGACAATATAATATGTCAGTGCTTCCTGAAGATGACAAGTGACTCATTCATATTCAGGTAACAAGATGATGAGATGGCTGACCATTGCAGGTGGTCCTAGATGTATATTTCAATGCGTTAAAACGTTTCTAGGCCGGATGCAGTGGCTCACGCTTGTAATACCAGCACTTTGGGAGGTCTAGGCAAGCAAGACTAGGAGAGGTGTTCGAGACCAGCCTGGCCAAAATGGTGAAACCAAAAAAAAACTTTATAAATGTAGCTGAAATTACTGCTGAATAAGATAGAGAGTACACCAAATAAAACCACTTTCTTGGTGGCTGAAGACACAATAAGTAAAGTACCATGGATGAAATTATAGAGTTCAATCTTCACTGAAAATGGTATAACTTGGCAAAGAAAAGTCCTCCAAAGAAAAATATCAAGGGAAACTCCTGATTCATTAAATATGTAAAGCATATCCTTAGAATAAATCTGTTTTCTATTTGCCTCTCCCTCCCCATCAAGCTTTAGCAGGAAATGTATTTCATGTTTATAGATTTCAAATATTTCCAATTTTATCAATATCAAGTTGAATATCAACTACTTTCTATAATTTTAGTAACTAATGATACGAAATATTTTAAGTCTTCATTGTCATGATGCTTCTTGCCAAAGTTGGGATAATGGTTTCTTAGGCAGCACAAAATGATCATAGGCTTCAGTAAGGTTTCAAAATGAATAAAAGTGTCCTGAGCGCCACTTTCATCCAGCAACATAAACTACGGTATATTTACTGTCTTGATTCTGTTTCATAGAATAAGTTATTATTACATGTGTAAAGATGAATAATACCACCAAAGATAGAGCAATATTAATTGACCTTGTGTATGATTTGAGAGTTGCTCTTTAGAAAGAGCACTTGATCTTCCACCAGACTCCTGCTGTAGACACAGATCTATGAAGCACTACGCTTGTTCCTAACCTACAATTATCTTGTTAATTCTGAAGCTCCAAGAATATTAGCATAGCTTTTGCACTTGTGAACCACCACAGAATACCTTAGGACATTGGGTTACAAAATATTGGTCTTGGCAATATGTATGATTTACATTTACAGAAATGATAGCTATTGCTATGCTCTGCTTTAGTAGTATATGCTGAATTTGTATTATTAACAACCATAAATTGGTAAGTTTTTTTTTTAAAGGCCACTTGCTACTGTATTTTTAATTGTGATACTGAGACATGATCTTCATTTTTGCCATGATAATTCTTTGATTGGTTTTACATGTTGAAAGTCTGCAAAAAGTGTACGGGTTTCTGTTTGCCCTATCTGGCTACTTTGGGAATTTAAGTAGGCTACTGGGGGTCTATCTTATAGTATCCATGCCTAAAAGCCTCAGACCAAAGGAACAGAGAAGCTGAGGGTCTTAGAAATTGAATCCATTAGAACAGTTATTGTATATTCCTCAATAAAATGTTTCACTCAATAAAAATTAATAGTAAGCATTTTTTTTTAAGATTTCGGGTTTTAGTCTATTTTTAACAAGAAAGTTCTACAGATAATTGAACTTTTCTTTTACATTAAGCTGCTTAAGTAATGAATTCATTATTTGCTTGTGCTAATTTATAACATGCCTTACCTTTGTGGCAACTACAAAGGCGTTAATTTTAAAACAAAAATTTTAATCGTATCTGCTATTTTAGTTTTAGTGTGAAGGCATCCAGGTATTTCTCATAATGTCTATCTGGTTTGTCATTCATCTTCCAAACCCAAAATGAAAACAGGTTGAAAACTTACAGTTTAATGCTAGGATTGCCCTTAAGTAGAAGTAGTTCTGCTTTGCTGAGAAATAAAGAAAAGAGCAAAATAAACAAGTAGGGAGAGACTAATCTTTCCCAGAAATGTGGTGCCTGTAAAATGTAGACAGTCATTTATTCTCTATTTTTTTCTGAATAAGTCAACCAATATCCCTTCCTTTATGAAAACCTCTCATTTCACACAAATTGCTACTTTCTAGAATACATCTGGGTCACAGGTAAGATTCCAGTTGTTTATGTCATCCTGGAATATGAAATCAATACTAAAATGAGTGGGTTGACTCGAATTGTTAAACTACAGTTCCTTTAAAGTCATTGGGTGTGTTCTGGGATCAAGAGCAAAATTCATTTTGGTACACCAGAACCACAGAAAATAATATCTATAAGGTAATGTTAATGCATATGGACAAGAATTTTAGAGTGTCAAGATGACTTCTAGCTGAGGAGCAAGAAAGTAGACTCTACAGCTCTCAGAAATTGGTGATGATTTCCAGTGTTTAAATATTCAGTATAGGCTATAATTCTTTGTTAATACTTTAACAGAAGAAATAAAAGAAGAGCATCATATGAATGTTGATGTGAAATATTCTGATATAAAATCATAGCCTGATCTGGAATCTCAATTACTAAAAGCAATGCATCATGACAAAAACAAATCAGGGAGAACAGAAAAATATTTTCATCTTTATAGAAAGAAATTGATACAAAGCAAGACACTATCAAACACCCAACTTGTGAAGAATATTGTGAGCCCAATTTACAATTCAACCAATGTCAACAAAAAAAGAAAGAAATTTCCCTATACCTATAGTATTTGGCACGAAATACAGGGTAATTAACGCTTTGTATACTTTAAAATTTATTGTAAAAATATTGTTTTTAAAATATTAAGTATATGTGGTGTTGTCTTTCACTTCTAAATAATGTTATTGAGTATTTATTTTATTTTGTCTTAATATCCCATTCTTTTATTTAATTAAATATCTAAATCAAGTAGAGATATTTATACATTAATGAAATAATCATGTCACTATGTGTCAGTTTATACTATATTTATGATTATATTTGTTAAACAGATAATTTTTGAAATTTATCAAACTTGCAGAAAAAATGGCATTATTATTCCCACTTATTATAAATATACTCAGATACATAACTTATAATTTGAATATTTTCTAAAAATCTGGAATCCTGATTTCTCATTTCCAAGTTCTGAAGATTGATATTTGTCAGAAATTTTGAAACTACATGAAGAGCAATTGGAGTTCCACAACCTAGAGAAACAAACAGTGGAGACTTTCCTGTTCGAATTTCTTTTGATGTTTTGTAGTTGATGTGTCTGAGACATTTTCTAGTTTTAATTAAACCTACCCTCACAAAATAGACTACTTACTAGCTTAAACAATCCCTTCAAATAAATCACAAGTCTAGCATTAATAAGACCTGACTTAAGCAATCAACAAGGGGTATAGTAGAGGAAATAAGATAGACAACACTATAGCAGGCCCTTTGTCGGCCATGTTACTTTGTGGTCTTCCAGTGAGTGAAAGAAGGTGATAAACAAAAATTGAAAGAAAAAACAATGAATTAGTAAATAAATAAAATATAACTAATAAAGGTTAAGTTGAAATACGAACTGCAAAATGTAGCAAATGTGCAGTTGGCAGATTTAACAATCCAGGCAATGGCATGGCTGGACCTGAATGCTCTCAACCAAATAGTGAGCCTGGTTCTGGGAGGCAGAGCAGATCATCTGTGCTTTAGGGAGAAAATAAACTAGTTAAATGGGTTATAACCAGTTTATTTTTTTCCAAATTGACTCATCAGATAAATCATTCCTTCTCTAATCTCCAGGGATGAAGCAAAAGAAAGGGTAAAAAGAGGTCAGAGTGGTAATAGGGAATTCCTTGATTCTAAACAGCCTCTTGTTTTTTCACATTTTAACATCTTTGAGATCTAATATTGCCTTTAAAAATCAATGATGTTTTAAGATTGCTACTGGACAAGCATCCGGAATCATAGTTGTCAAAGCCTTGTCATGGTTAACCTGGTTGTTATTTTAAAAGGAATAACTACATGATTACTTTTCATATGCCATTTGAAAAGAGAATGTAAATCCTGTTTGATGTTTGAAAATGTTGCATTGATACCACCTGGGGAAACTAAGGAAATGCCAGCATTAACATTTGCACAATAAGTGTAAGTAGTACAGAAGAAATCCCAGGGATATGGACAACTCTGAAGAAAAGTGGCATTTGTAATGTCTTTGTTGGCTACAAGAGAAGTATGGTTGAAAACAAGTAGATATTGATATTAACCCCAAACATTCACAAGTGGAACACTGTATATTAAGAAGTTTGAAATGTCATATCCAATTTATTTAACTTATTTCTTTCTTTTTATGTATGCAAAAAAAACAAAACACTTATACATGATTAAAAATCTGCATCTTATTAAATGTAGAAGAGTTCCTTCAGTAAGCATAAAATACAAATTCCAAGTTGTAAAATACGCTGTCATTGTTTAATAGGCAGCATCTTTTTTTTTAAGTGGTCCATACAATCATGATGTATCTTACAATCAATGACATCTTAGATTCGATAAAATGAAAGCCAGGCACAGTGGCTCATGCCTGTAATTCCAGCATTTTGGGAGGCTGAGGCAGGCAGATTGCTTGAGCTCAGGAGTACAAGACCAGCCTGGGAAACATGACAAAATCCCATCCCAACGAAAAAAATAAAATGCAAAAATTAGCTGTGCTTGGTGGTGCACACCTCTAGTCCTAGTGACTTGGGAGGCTGACTTGGGAGGCTCACTTGAGCCCAGCAGGTCAAGGCTGCATTGAGTCAAGATTGTGCCACTGTACTCAAGCGTGACGGACAGAGTGAGACCCTGTCTCAAAAAATAAATAAATAAAATGAGAAGAATGATAATCTGTAACATATTTAGCACTCCCTGCATGCAAGACACAGTGTTTTGCATGTATTGATTTCATTTATTCATTATAAAAACTAGCAAGGACCTGATACTATTGCTATTGCACTAGTGTAATATAATAATTACTCAAGGACATATAGCTAGTAATTTTACAAATGAAGCTACAAACACAGTCTAGCCATAGAGTCAAGTGACTTAAACACTACACCAAATTGTAACTCAAGATACGTTGTGTACTTGGAAGCAACCGTCTTATGTGGAGGGAAATGAATAACCTTAGTTCTGAAACTAAAATAAAAAGTATTGTCTCTCTTTAGAAAATCTTAACAGTATCTTGCATTTTTAAGATTTAATGGCATCCTGACAAAGATATATCTTTTTAAAATAAATTTTAAAGTTCTGTTGTGAAATACTTCAAAGTTATTGCTAAATAAGAAATATTGACCCATCTTGTACCAATCTTCTAACAATTACACTTTTATCTTTTATGTATAAATGTAAGGCTGAAAAGAGCCACATTCTGTGTAGCTAGTGATGGAAGAAAACAAATTACATAGTATTGGATCAAATTGTTTATGGGAAATTGGGTTTTAAGTTACCATTGGCCATAAAATGCAGTATTATAGCCTCAAAATAAACAGAACCTAAAATGACACCACTGTCAATCTTTAGGTACATGTTGGTTCTCGACAAAAGTCCCAAATGAAAATTAATTACTTATACACATGTAGGGTGACTATTTTGATACATGCAAAGAACTATAAGCTATGTTTAATTATACAGAATAACACGGAGAATGCACAGTATTGTAAAGAAAATAAACTTATATCTATTAATCTTATCAAAATGACCTTCAAACTTTAAAAGCATTTTGTATAATTTATAGTCAATGTATTGTTAATGATTCATAAGGAAGATATTATTGATTACTATATATTACTGAAAATATTCTGTAGAAATAAAATTATATTTGATAAAAATAATTGAAATGCTTTTGTATTTTTTTTCCAATTTCTATTTGTGTCCTATTGTATATCTAAAATGCTTTTGTGGCTCTGCAAGATTGTTCCTAAGAACTCTTAGGATCAAGGAAGTACAAACTCACCCTGTAAAACTTATTTAGGTTTCTTCAGCTGTTAAGACATTAATATAACTGGGTTTGGGAAAACTCATTTATCCTGAGTAGAGCATAGCTTTCAATGCATATATAATTATGGCTGTATTCATGCCAGAATGTAATCATAATGGAAACATCAGCTGGGATTAGATGTCTGTGATGCAGGCTAGTTTTTTTTTTTTTCCTTACTGAACAGGTTTTTGCCTTAATAATCTCACTTCTCCTGGTACCATGAGAGACCAGTGGTGAAAAATATATGAGCATCTCAGATCAATTTACCTGTATAAGAAGAGATCACATTCCATATTTAGAATGACTAAGTTGGTTTGGAGAAAAAAATCACCCTTCAGTTTAGTCATCAAACAGGAATTTTAGCAGATAAATGAAATGATTTTTATCACATTTGGGAATATTTATATATAGAATAGGATTTCATTCAGCTTATCTAAAAATAAACTTATAAACTGCATACTATTTGCCAGGGACTATGATGGATGATGTGCTGGAGTAGTAGTAGAATTACTTTCTGCCCTCATGAAAGCAATAATCAAGTGCTGAAGACAGACAGAAGTACTGTCAGACAAAAGCATTCAGATACCAACTGGCAGGAGACAGACACTGATGTTTTCACTGATAGAAAAATCACTGAATAATGCCTCCACTATTTCTAAACACAGTTTTGGGGGAAATAAAAGAAGACAGAAGTAATTTGAAAGAGTTAAAAAATTTAATAGCAACCTATTTGCTGATATGTGGCTACACATATGAATCTGCCTGTAATATAAGAGTATTAAATATTTTTATGAGCAGCTTAATTCCATACAGCCAGGTTTTACAGCAAGTATCTTGACTTATCATTATAGGTTGATCTCTACTTCTATAAAATATTCAATACGAATTGTGAAGTATAAAAATGCACAAACATCCACCAATATTAATTTCTTTTTCAGGAATAAGACTTCTTCCTCAAAATCCACAATTTTAGTTTTTCTTTTAAATTTTTTATTTGGAAGGATTACAACATCCCTATCATAATCAATATGGTGTTTTATTTTGTATATATAGAAATACAAACTATATATATATATATATGTATATACATATATGGATATATGTATATACGTTTGTGTGTGTGTGTGTGTGGATGCATATATAATAAATGGAGAGAAAGGAAAAGGGAGATTATGTTTTCAAGCAGATTTAGCAATCTTCAAACCGACTAAGAGTTATTAAAGTTATATGTATGTAACATAGTCTCTCCAAGAGTTTTCTACTCAAGCTTTGGCTGAGATTTTTCTTCTTTCTGTGCTTTCAGGAACATATTGGAAAACAAAGATAAAAGAGAATTCTCAAGTAAGTCATTTACTAGCTGAGAATTTAATTGTGAGGATGCCAACCATGGTCTGATTTTTCATTGCCTTTTGTTCCAGGGTTATAAACCTTTCAATGCATTTGTATTTACAGACAATTCCCATCACATTACGTGCATGGATTATTAGGAATGTCTCCCAATAGAATTCTGTCAACTTTCTGTACACAATTAATTAAAAGCCCCGGTTCATGTTTTATCAAACTTTCACAGTGGGTTAGAGTATCTGAAATCTAAACCGAAAGTCTCTTTTAGCCCAAATGACTACTCATTCCTTCATTTGGAAGGCTCTTTATTTCATGGGTTTGCAAAGCGGGATTACAGCCATTGGAGAAATCACCTTGGGCAGAATGTGGTTTTTCTGATAACAGAATTATATTTCACAGTAAAGGAAGCCAGACTCTGTATCTAATTAACAAACAAACTGTGATAAAAATAAGTCAAAGGAGGAAACTTCTAGCCTAAAACTATGGTCCTGCCTGCAAAAGAATGGAGAAGGTGTAATAATCAACCTCTGACCATGACAATATTTGAGAATCGTGTTGTATTTTTAAGAGGAACTCAGATAAGCAGTCTTCATATCCTCTACAGTAAAGTAAAATTCCTAATCCCAGAACTTTCTCTAACACAGCTTCCCCACAGAAGCACCTTTAAATCACCTAGGGGGCTTTTAAACCCTATCAAGACCTAGGCTCTAGCACTCAAATATTCTGTTCAGTTAGTCTAGCATGGATCAGAGAACAGTTTACAATACATTTGTAAGTATACATCTTCAGGTTATTATACTATGCAGCCAGAGTTGAAAGCCTTGAATTTCTAGCCTGTTAATTCTGAGGAATTTGGAGTCATTTAAAAATGTATTAATGCATTGTATTAATCTTCATGATATTCAGTTAGTGTATCCTTTCTTTTCCTCACCATTACCTTAAATTTTGAAAGACCATTGTCAGTCTAGTGTGAAGCATACTAGGCTGTAGGTAATAGACAAAAGGTGCAGAAGAAGGAGGACGGAGAAGACTGACAATTATAGTAAATACATATTTAAGGTGGCTGTACCATATAAAGCTCTTGATATTTCACAGATCTTTTATATCTATTGCTTTTCATATATTTGTTTCATTGGGGTTTTTTGTTTGTTTGTTAGACTCAAGTGCATAGGTTGGGTTAATCATATTCATCTATGTATGGCCCTTTAAGAAATTAGGTCTTTGCAACATTTCTTCCACGTTTATTTAATCCACAGCCCTCCTCTATTTCCTCTACCCTATAATAGGTAACCATTTTATCCAAAGTAGTATATATTATTTTATTCATATAAAAACATCTTAAAATAAGGTAGAGCAAGTTCTATTATTCTCATTTTTACAGATGAAGAAACTGTGAATTATGTATCTTTTTATGTGTATATTTTTAAAAATAGAAATGTTAGTTCAGAGGGTAGAGATACAAGGTTTTAGGGACAAAATTCTCTGAAGAATTTGTACCAATTAACATTCTCACTAGACATAAATAATTTCTTCTTGTTACATAAACTTGCTAAAGGCGCGGTGGCTCACGCCTGTAGTCCCAGCAGTTCTGGTGGCCGAAGCAGGCGGATCATGAGGTCAAGAGATTGAGACCATCCTGGCCAACATGGTGAAAACACGTCTCTACTAAAAATACAAAAAATTAGCCGGGTGTGGTGGCATGCACCTGTGATCCCATCTACTCGGGAGGCTGGGGCGGAAGCATCATTTGAACCCAGGAGGCTGAGGTTGCAGTGTGCCAAGACTGCACCACTGTGCTCCAGCCTGGTGGCAAAGCAAGACTCCATCTCAAAAAAAAAAAAAAAATCATTTATCCTTTATTCTTATTAATATGATAGAAAAAAATTGTTAATTATTTTAACTATATTCATATTATAAATTAATTTGTATTATAATTATTCTTGCTTTAATTTAGAAATCTTGATTGCTAGAGAGGTTGAACACATTTTCATACGCTTAGTGGCTATTTGCATTTCTTCTATTTTAAATTGTGTGTTTTTCTATTTCAGTAGTCTGTTTAGTTTCTTCGCCTATTTGTCACTTAACCATTTTTCATTAAGGTATAATTAACATACAACAAAATTAACAGATTCCAGACATTCAGCTAGGTGAATTGCAACAATTACATTCATGTGTGTATCCACTACACAAAGCAAAATATAAATCATTTTCATCACACCAGAAAGCTTCATGTCTCCTTCCAATGGACTCCCCTCCTGCAAGTCCTTCTGCCATGACAGTTTTCTGATTTCTATCCTTATAGATCCAGTTTTCTGTTGTTGGACTTCATATATAAATGGAATCATAAAGTATATATACATTTGTATCTGAATTCATTTGTTTAATATATTTGACACTGAACCATGTTTTGTTTCAATAATTTATTCTTTTTGTATTTCGAATTAATATTCCATTATGTGAATATACAGAAACTTGTTCCTGCATTCTCCTATTACCTTTTTTATTATAGCCACAATTGTAGGGGCTATAATAAATATGATTGCTGTAGACATTCTTGTATAAATTCCTTTGTTTACATATATTTTTAATTCCAGTGGCTTAAATACGTAGGAGTGGAATTACTTGGTCATACCATAGGCATATGTTTTATTTTATTTGAAAAATATGAAATAGTTTTTCAAAGTGGTGAACTATTTTAAGCTTCTACCAGCAACATACATAAGGTGCCAGATACTATGCTAACATTTATGGTTTTTGATCTATTTTACATTAGTTATTCCAGTCCGTGTGAAATGATAGCCCACGACAATTTTAATTTGCATTACCCTGGAGACCTTTATATGTTATTTTTACCATTTATGTATGTTCTTTTTATAAGGCATCTGTTTAAGATTTGCCAATTTTAAAGAAGTGGCATCTCCATCTTTTAATTGCTAGTTTGTAGGAAACCTTAATATGTTCTAGATAGAAGTCCTTTGTCACACAAACGAGTTGCAAATAATTTTTCCCTCTTTGTGGTTTGTATATTCATTTTCTTAACTATGTCTTTCAATGAACAGAAATTTTTGCTTTGGATAAAGCCCAATTTATTTACTTCATATTGTTATTTGATGCTAGCATACTTAGTCAAGATGCTCTTGCTTATCCTAAGGGAGAAAAGTATTTTCTTATAGAAGCTTCATAGTTCTATGTTTACATTTATGTCTACAGTTTATCTCAAAGTGGTTTTTTTGTGTGTGTTCTGAGTGACAAAAAGATCAAGTTGCATTTGTTTTTATATGAGAGTCTAGTTGTTTCAGCATCATTTGTTAAAAGAGAAAATATTTGCAAATTACATGTGACAAAGAACTCATATATGGAGCATATAAAAATTACTTAAACTCAACAATAATAAAACAAACAATCAAATTAGCAAATGGACAAAAGACAAAAATGGACAAAATGGACAAAATACAAAAAGTATTTCACAAAAAAGTTACAAAAATTTTTAAAAAGCTTAAGAAAATATTTTCAACATTCCTAGCTACCCCATAAATGTAAATTAATACCACAATGTTATTACTACATATTAATTAGAAAGGCTAAAATAAAAAATAGTGACAATGCCAAATGTTGGTAAGAATGTGAAGAAACAATCTCTCATACATTCCTGGTAAAATGTAAGATGAGAGCCACTCTGGAAAATGGTTCGGTAGTTCCTAAGAAACTAGACATATACTTGGGATATGACCCAGTAATCACATTTCTAGACATTTATTTCAGAGAAGTGAAACTACAAAACTTTTACATATTTATTTAAAACAACTTTATTTGTAATAGCAAAAACCTGAAGCAACCAAAATGTCCTTCAAGAGATGAGTGACTGAAAAGCTGCTATGGTTCACCCAGATCATGAAATAATACTTAGCAATAAAAAGAAATGAACTCCTGATATACATAACAACTTGAACTGATCTCAAGGTGATTATAAAAAAGTCAAAAGATCATATGCTACATAATTTCTATTATACAACATTTTCCAAATGGCAAAAAATAGAAATAAAGAGCAGATGAGTCTTTGCCAGGGATGGTGGGTGGGGGGAGGAGGCAGAGTAACTATGAAGGAGTAACACTACAGAGATCTCTTCATGGTAATGGAGTAATACTGTATCTGTAATGTTGATTACATAAAAGTACTTAAGACAAAGGGACATAGAAATATATCTACTTTATAACAATGATTATGCTTAAAAGGTTATACTTAAAAGTGTGCTACACTTTTATTATACAGAGTATCTAGTGCCACCTGTTGCCTAATGATAATTTAGTCTAATTCAGTTATTTTAAAATTTCATACTCACTAGTATCACTTGAAAATATATTAGATAATTCTGAAGCCCAAGCTTCACTCCTGACGAATTAAATTAGAACTGTTGGAGAAAAGATTAGGTTTTGGTATATTTTTTAATGCTCCAATTATTCTAGTATGGAAACTAAGTTGAGACCACGGCTCTAATTTAAACAAGCATAGGAAAGTAAGAGCAATATCTTTGCAGGACAAAACATATATTTACAATTCTAATAATACTTGTACCATATATTCGTTTACTTTTTGCTGGGTTTCTATCATTAGTATTCTTTAGATATGGATTAGTTTTAGCTAATTTTCAAACTTAAAAGTATCTGAAAAGCTTATAGTAATAAGAGCTCAACTGGTCACTCGTGATGATGCATTTTACTAAAGGTAGTCTTAATGCCAAAGAATGATACCCTGGATTCAACTTAAAGAACTATGGGGAGGACAGCTGAAGATATGTGAAGAATCAGGACACTAAAATAATTTTCTAATATGGCTTCAAGTTGTATTATATAATTGTCCTCTTCTGACCATTTTTACACTACATATAGTAATTTTCCAGATTCTGCATTCAGCATTGAAATTAAATCATTTTCTTTAGTCATGTTAAGTGAAGTAAACTAGGCAGAGAAAAACAAATACCCCATGTTCTCTTATATGTGGAAGCTTAAAAATTCAATCTCATAGAAGTAGAGAGTAGAATAGTAGTAACTGGAGGCAAAGAAAGGGAAAGGGTGGGAGGGATTGCCAGAGGTTGGTTAACGGATACGAAAGTACAGAAAGATAGAAGGGGTAAGTCCTAGTGTTCCATAACCCTACGAGATGACTATAGTTAACAGTAATTCATTGTATATTTTCAAATCTAAAGAAGAGTTGATTTTTCCAACACAAAGAAATAATCAAAGTTTGAGGTGATAAATATGCAGATTACCCTGACTTAATCCTTCTACATTGCATACATGTATCAGAATATTATACTCTACCCCATAAATATGTAAAATTATTATCTATCAATTAAAAGTCATAATAGCAAAAATATTTCCTTTAATATATATATATGAGTTATGTATTATTATTATCACCATTTTAGAGTTGAAGAAACTGAAAGTTGCAGCGATGAAATCTATTATTCGAGGTTTCACAGTAGCAAATGGCCGGGCAATAAAACTCCAAAGCCTGCACTGGTAACCCCTCTAATGATAGACAGTCTTAATATGTATTCCTAATACGCAATATGATTATATATAATGTATAATTAAAATGCATCCATACTGAGGTTGGTGGATAAAACATGTATGGAGCAATAATTACACAGCAGATAATTGATAAATACCCTACAGATGGCTTATAAAGATGTGAGTCATCCCTAGAAAATGACAAAATGAAAAGGAAGATTTAGCACCCACCACATTTAATAGAACATGATGGAAAAACATTTGTTCAGGGGATTTTGTTTGGCATCTTGTTTGTTGAGTTGGGTTTTGGTATCTTCCCTGTCAGAAAATATTTTATAGCTTACTTTCTGTAAACAGACTATAAAATGTGTTAAATGTTACAGTCCTACTAGTCAGCGATCTCAGCTCAGTTTGTATGTATCAATAATATTTTTGTCATGATATGCTGTGAAGAAAATAATATACTTTCTCACTTAGATAATACATCTTTTACTGTTTCTTATTCAAAATAATACCATGTAATACAAATCGTTTATTCTTGTGTTGACATCTAAACTGTTAAAGACTGTCCATGCCTACAGCATTTACAACAGTAGCTAGTGATATTTCCCAGAAGTCAGATGGGTCTTTTTTTTATTATTATTATCTTTGATCACTTATTTGCTATCAAATATTCTTTTTTTTTGAGACGGAGTTTCACCCATGTTACCCAGGCTGGAGTGCAATGGCGCGATCTCGGCTCACTGCAACCTCCGCCTCCTGGGTTCAGGCAATTCTCCTGCCTCAGCCTCCTGAGTAGCTGGGATTACAGGCACACATCACCATGCCCAGCTAATTTTTTGTATTTTTAATAGAGACGGGGTTTCACCATGTTGACCAGGATGGTCTCGATCTCTTGACCTCGTGATCCACCCACTTCGGCCTCCCAAAGTGCTGGGATTACAGGCTTGAGCCACCGCGCCCGGCCCTCAAATATTCTTTTTAAAGGAAGTCACTAATGGCATTTGTAAGAAGCCAACAAGCCTCCAATCAGAGTGCTTATAATATCACACAATTTATAGTGACATATTGACTAATATCAGAAATGGAAAGGTCATATCATTTCATTTCACTTTTATATTTGCAATACAATTATTCCATCACAGTGAATTTGTCCTTACTTAACTTTGTCAGTCTTCATCGCCATGTCTTCACAAGTTGTAAATTCCAACCTGTATTTTATATGTCTAGTCTATAATTCTAAAACAAAAAATTAGACATACATTAACCCATTTTATTTATTTCATATGAAATCATTGAGCATTAGCATCATGGCCGTCCTATTTTGCTATCATTAGCCTTATATCATACGGGTCATTATAAAATGCATCTCTTTGCTGCACCTAATCTGATCCTACTGCATGTCAAGTCACATTCCCTATCCATACTTTCCTGTTTTATAAGTTGTACTGTCTGATTTAAGCATTTATTTTATCTGGTATTTAATTCACTACTTTAAAATAATATATTAATACAAAAATTTGAAAAATCTTATATTTTGTCCTTTCCAGGAAGGTGGCCAAGTGCTTTGTATTTTCTTCTCCCAGAGAATCCAGCAGAGAGAATAGAAACATCTGAAGTTATCAGCTCTTCCTGTCTTTGGTACTAGGCAATCTTTAGAAGAGTTGTCACAGACGTTAGAGAGGAGATGCAATTGGAAAAAAAAAAAAAATTAAAAGAGACTGAGAAGGAGAGAAAACAATATTGTAGATATTTCTAACAGAAACCCTGGGTATTAGCAGGCAGCACCCTGCAGTAGTAGAAGACTTTAGAGAGGAATAACCACCTTATGCTCCAGGATAGCAGACTTTTTTTTTTTTTAAATATATATGGTTTTCAGGATGGAAATGGAAATCTATAACTTATAAAAGAAGTCCTCAAATTCCGGAAATTTAAAAAAGATGGAATATTATTATACTCCTCGTCTACAAGTAAAAAAAACCTATAAAAACCACCTAGCACATAATATTTAATGAGCTTAGTGTTATTCTGTTGTTCAAATATACATCTCACTCAGTATTGGTGAACAAAATTTACAAAAATTGAATTTCTAAGTCAAATATTGAATGCTTACATTAAAGATTGGCTGAAATAATATTGGAAGGCTTAGTAGCTTCACAGATGGACATGAAAGCATTTGGGAAAAATTACACTTTGACTTTCCAAGAATAGCATCCTCACCATACAAATATGTTTTAGAGTTTTTCATAGAAGAACAATTTCTTCATAACAAAAATATGCTCCATCTATCTGTGTACAGATTGTGTTGATATGTCTGTGATATAGATATATAAAACTATAAATAATAATAGTGCTCCTGAAAAGTTATACATAAATAAAATTTATTCTTCTTCTAGTAGCATGGTTATAATTTCAATGAAATTTTAAATATAAAGGAATTACTTTGTGTTGTCAGTAACCTCATTCTAATTACAAAGTTTTGAAGTTTAAAATAATTACTTTTTGAGTTTAATTAAATTAGTCCACTCATGAATTATAATAAACCAATAATCACAATAATAAATAAATTAGCACTTTATTTCACCACAGAGAAGGGCGAAAATGTATATTGTGCAGTCTGTGGTATAAACTTGGATAAGAAAATAAAATCATAGAATTGGAGTTGCCAAAAAACGACTTTTTTATGATTCTGATCCGGATGAGATGGAATACATTTATTTCTCCCAATTCCTCAAGCTAGGTTGTACTTATGTAATAAACTCTGGAAATAATGTAAAAGGAAGCTAAAGGAGAAGTCGGATCATGAGGTCAGGAGTTCGGGACCAGTCTGACCAACATGGTGAAATCCTGTCTCTACTAAAAATACAAAAATAAGCTAGGCATGGTGACACACACCTGTAATTCCAGCTGCTCAGGAGGCAGAGGCAGGAGAACTGCTTGAACGTGGGAGGCAGAGGGTTGCAGTGAACTGAGAACATGCCACTGCTCTCTAACTTGGGGGACAGAGCAAGACTCCATTTCAAAAAAA
>NW_016107428.1:5273968-5316876 GCF_001604975.1 Cebus imitator
TGCACACCAGCCTGGTGACAGAGTGAGACTCCGTAAAAAAAAAAAAGGAAAGAGAACTATTTTGGGAACCCAGTACAGTGGAAACAAAACAAGCACATGTTGACTTACACTTGTCTCCCACTCTCCCCAAAACAACCATCTACCAACATAAGAAAATTATGCCGACTCAGCATTTCCTGACTCCAACCTAGCCACAGAAGGTGCCTTGGTATGCTTATTCCTTTCCCAGATCAAACAGGAACTCTTCTGAAAGCACCATGTGAAAGCACCATGTGAGCTTACCACTACTAGCAATGGAAAATCACTTGATATCTCTGCTAATGATTAGCAGTTAGGACAAGAATTCTCTTCCATAAGGCTTTCCTTCCCCACCGAGAGATATCAGAGTGGCTGAACAGCAAGGGCAATGCATGAAACACCATGTCACAAGGAAGTCTCCTTAACCAAGCAGGTCTACAGCTCCACTCCTTCACTGAGAGAAACTAGGGCTGCTGGGCCTGAGTAACCTCCTTTCTTCTCTTAGGCAGCACAAGAAGGAATGCATGAATCCCTGGTTGGACCACATAAACCAAGTAGACCAATATAACACAGCAAAGTCTTGAAAATTAAATTCTCATTGGAACCACAGCCCGCAAATGTAAATCAGTACTTGCATGCAAAACCTAAATAGGTGATTGCCTGTAAAAAGATTAAAAGGGGACCCAGGTTCTCCAGGATACAGATTATTTTTCAAAATACATAATGGAGTGTTACTTATTATAGTCACCTTTCTCTTCAATAAATTACTAAAGTATATTCCTCCAAGTAAAACTTTAAACACTTTGATTAACATCTCCCTTTTCCCTATCTTTCCCTCACTCCAGCCTCTGGTAACCATCATTCTACTCTCTGCTTCTAGGAGATCAACATTTTCACTTTCCACACAGAAATGATATCATGTGATATTTGTCTTTCTGTGCCTAGCTTATTTCACTTAGCACAATGTCCTCTAGGTTCATCCGTGTTGATGCAAATGCTAGGATTTCTCCCCTTTTTAAGGACTGAGAGAGAGAGAGAGAGAAAGAGAGAGAGAGAGAGAGAGTGTGTGTGTGTGTGTGTATACATACATACATACCTAATTTTTCAAAAATGTGCTTATCATAAAATAATCAGGAAAATAACAGTTTAGATGGGAAAAGAGAATCAACTGATGTCAACACTGAGATGAATCTGATGTTTTAATTATCCAATAAGGGTTTTAAAACAGCTTGCATAAAAATGCTTCAATACCAATTACAAGCTATCTTTCAACAAAAGAGACAATAAAAAATCTTAGCAAAGAAATAGAAGTTATTTTTAAAAAGAACCAAATTTTTGTTATATGACCATAAAGACAATAACAAAATAAAAATAAATCTGGCTGATGATTTCAGTAAGAGTTGTCTTATAAAAAATATTAGAATAAATAACTTGAGGACAGAGTAATAGAATTAATGTAAATAATTAATTCTAAATTAATATTTAGATTAATAGAATTAATCTAAATATTAATTCAAAAGGTAACTGTCTGAAAAAGAAATGAATAGAGACTCAGGAACCCATTAGAAACAACCAAAGGTCCAATGTTTATATCACTGGAGTTTCAAGGTGCAGACTAAGCAGTGGTGCGGGGGGTGTTGTAGAGATAATGGCTAACAAACTTTCCAAATGTAGTGAAAGATACAAACCTACAGATTCAAGGACTTCAATAAATTTTAAACATGTGAAACCAAAGACACCCAAGCAAAGACACTTCTAATAATGAAATTCAGAAAACTGAAGACAAAGTCCTGAGAGCAGCAAGAGAGAAACTGATGGGGACAGGAGGCACAGAAATTCTAGGCAGAAAAATATGAGTCCCCAGCAAGGGACTCACCCTCAAGCTGAAAAGCCTGAGACCACAGACCAAAGTGAGAACATATATCCCTGTTTTCCCTCTTGAATGTTGCATTTTCCAAAATCACCCATGGCTTGCCTTGCTCCCCATCTTGTGCTTATAAAGACCCCAGGCTTAGCCAGCAGAGAGAAGAGGAGCAGCTGGACCTTGGAGACTATGGCTGGATTTCAGAGTGGAATGGCTTGACTTCAGAGGGACCGCTTGTTGGTATAACTTCAGAGAAGAACCTGGCTGGAGATAGCTGGACTTCAGGGGAAGATTACCTTCCTGCCCCATCCTCTTTTCAGCTCCCCTTCCCGCTAACAGCCACTTTCACTGGCAATAAAACCTCCCACATTTACAATCCTTTAATTCATTCATGTCATCTCATTTCTGCTGGATGCCAGACAAAAAATGCTGTCACACTTGCCCTTTGCCCTCGCAGGTGGAAGGCAGCTGCCTCATGGGAAAAGGCAGAGGGCTCACTGAGCTGTTAAGCTATCTGTGGATGGCAGAGCTGAAAGAGCACTGTAACACTCCCTCTGGGGCTTCAGGGTTGTGGGCACCCCCCAACATGCTGCTGTGGGGCCTACAAGGAGTTCACTCCCGCTGGGACCTGAAAGCGTTCACCCTGGCTCCTGTACCTGCTCAACTGTCTACACCCTCCTCCAAGGGGTGGAGTGCAGCAGCAGGTCAGAGTGAGTGGAGTTCTCTCCAGCCAGCACTGAAGCAACTGGCTGGTTCCAGCATTCATGCACTCCAGTTCCTGCCTTGTTCACTCACACACTCTCTCCTGCAAAAATTTGAAAGCTGTAAGCTGGGTAAACGAGGCACCCCTATTGCGAGTCCTGCAAAGAGATCAGGAAAATATCCTACTTCAAAATGACACCTTACCTATGGGAAATGCCAGTTTGAATGGCAGCTGATTTCTTATCTGAAGGCACAGAGGCAAGAAGAAAACAACAAAATATTTTTGAAATGCTGAAAGAAAAGTACAGTGAACTGCAAATTCCATATTCAGCAAAATAGGTCTTTAGCTGTTAAGGAGAAAGGAAGACATTCTCAGATGATGGAAAACTTAAAAAAAAAAAAAAAAATGGTTGCTGGCAAACCTACCCTTAAGAATGACTAAAGAAGTCTGTCAAAAGTAAAGAATTTCTTTTTAAGGAAAAAAAACTTCAAATTCAATTTCTTAGACAAGTAGAAATTTAAAAGCTAGAAAATATAGTGTGCAAATATTAAAGTAAAATGGGAGTGGCTATATTAACATCTGATAGAGTTGATTTCAGAACAAAAATAAATTGCCAGAGACAAAGAATTGCATTATGTATTCATATAAGAATCAATCCAACAGGAATTCATAATAATCCCAAATGTGTCCATACCAAACAATGGAGCCTTGAAATACACGAAGTAAAAACTGATAGAGCTGAAAGAGAAGTGAAAAACCCAAAACGGCGGAGGAATTCAATCCCTTACTTCCCTCAGTAGCTAATAGAACTAACAGGCAGAAAACAAGCAAGGATATAGATCTGAACCACACAAAGAAACAACAGGATCTAATTGACATACATAGAACATTCGTCCAACAAAGCAGAATATTTTTGTGAAGCACCAATGAAATATTCACCAAAA
This sequence comes from Cebus imitator, assembly GCF_001604975.1. Lineage (NCBI taxonomy): Eukaryota > Metazoa > Chordata > Mammalia > Primates > Cebidae > Cebus > Cebus imitator. Next base: position 5,277,498 of record NW_016107428.1, read on the forward strand.
AGGACAGGAGCCTGGATCATAAAACCAACAAATCTAAAGAATAAAAACCACACAGAGAGTGTTCTCTGACTAAAGTGGAATCAAATGCGAAATCATGAACTGAAAGTCAACAAGAATACCTCTAAATGTATAGTATTTATTTATTTGTTATTGTTATTACCATTATGAGATGGAGTTTCACTCTGTTGCCCAGGAATGAGTGCAGTGGCATGATTTTGGCCCACTGCAACCTCCGCCTCCTGGGTTCAAGCAATTCTCCTGCCTCAGCCTCCCTAGTAGCTGAGATTACAGGCACATGCTAACTTTTTATATTGTTAGTAGGGACAGGGTTGTACCATGTTGGCCAGGCTGATCTCAAACTCCTGACCTCATGTGATCCTCCCATCTTGGCCTCCCAAAGTGCTGGGATTACAGGCGTAAGTCACTATGACTGGCTAAACATAATAGAATTTAAACCACATGCTTATAAATATTCCATGTGTTTAAAAAAATTATGTAAAGAAAATGAAGATAAAGTACTGAATGAAAATAAAAACATGACTTATCCAAATTTGTGGGATGCATCTAAAGCAGAGCTGAGAAAGCGAATTATAGCACTACCTGCTTATGTTAAAACAAGGAAACATCACAGTACAGCAAGTTCCTACTCCAAGAAACTAAAAATAGGAGTGCGAGATAAAATAGAAGGGCAAAATGAAGCAATAAGAAAAATAATAAAGATAAAAGCAGAAATCAATGAGCTAATTCAACTAAAAATAGAAAACAATAGATAAAAACAATAAAACAAGGTTGGTGGTTTGAAAAGATCTAGGAAATAGGCAAACCCCTTGCAAGACTGACAAACAAAAAGGCTAAAAGACACCTATCACTAATATCAGAAATTAATAGGGGATATCACCACAGGTGCTTCAACGAACAGAAGGATAACAATATGAATGACTTGACACCCATGATTTCAGAAACTTTGGAAAAAGTGGCCTAATTCTCCCAAACCACAAAATATCAAAATTCGTCCAAGTTTAGATAGTCTGAATAGATCTATAAGCATTAAAAATTGAATTTGTAATTTAAAAGCCTCAGAAAATAAAGTAGTATGGCCAAGATTTTACTAGATAATTTTACTATGTAAAAAATACACCAATTTTACAAAATCTGTGCCATTACTTGAAAACATGTTAAATTAAGACAGAGATGGCTAGGAGGGAAAGAGGAAAATGTTCTTGAGTTTTATGGCAAGTTTTATTTCATTATCAGATAGCAGAGATTTTTCTAAAGGAGCATAAAATACTTATCTTAGAAAGAAAATAATAAATTAATAGACTACATAATGTAACAAATGTCTCTTTTGACAAACTTTATTTTAAAATTAATTTTAAAAACAAATAGCAGGTAACATTCCATTCTTGCCATGATGTAACTGATATCAAATTTACCCTATTGGCATAGTCAATTAAAAGAGCTGGAGAAAACTAGAAACTGCATTGTGCAGGTCTTGAATAGCAGCCAATGCAGGGCTGTAATGTTGGAGATAAGGTAATTACATTAGACAAGTTTCAAATCCACCTCAGATCTTCATGATAGCATTTTCCAAAATGGTGATGGCAATTAGGGCCTAAGCAGAGAGCACCAGCCTCACTGGGCAAATAAAACGGAGATCGCATTTGTGAAGCATCAGGATTCTTACTTGTGCTTCACATTTGACCCGTGTGATAGGTTGTTTTGCTTGAAGAATATGGAGAAAACCAGGCTTACACAGATATGTATTTGGAAAACAGAGAAGTAGTTAAATAGCATTTTTAGATATTTGTATATATTCTTGGATTACACATAAAAACTGAAGAAATAGTAATTTTTAAAGGCTTGTTGCAAAGTAAAATCTGAACCTCCCATTATCTGTTGTTACAATGAAATCCATGGGACTATCTTGTATTTTGACTGAAACATTTACCCCTGCATGGCCTTGTAATCATGCCTTGTTCATTTGGGAAAAAGAAGTTTATTGCTATGCAGATATTCCAAATATTGACATATTTCATTATATGCTACCAAAAAGATCACATTAATTAAAAATCACCACCAATCTCATTGGAAAACTCTTTAAATATCAGGAAACTGTCAATCTCATAGTGGTAAACACAGTTGTGTAAAATTTTAATTTTTTTGTTTAAAGTTTTTATTTTTAATGTGGGCAGTGGTTTTTCTTGAATTTTTTTTTTTAAGCAAAAGGAATTTCTTTCAGTTTTGAGAAAATATCTGCCAAGTAGTGATGATTTGCTTCTCAGTCATTCTTTCATGTAAGTGAACTTTAATTGAATAAAAGCAAATTTTAGTTTTCAATTCACATAATAGGACAAATGTTTTTTTCTTGAGATAATCAGTACACTTTAGTATGCAGAAGTGCTTTATGCATACTTCACATTGTTTCAGACAGACTAAGATCTGTAATCAAGATCAAGATTCAATGAACTTAATCATTTTCACTCCTTCATCAAGGTATTCTAAAGTGAAATTATCATTTTGTCCCACATGTGCATAGCAACAAATAAATAATGACTAATGACAACTATTACTGTCTAATTTCACTGCCTTGATTCATACTATGTGTACTTTATTGCACACTTTCCCCTACACGAAAACTCAATGTCAGAACATACCAGAAAAAAAAAAGAAAAACTGAAGAAAACTATTACATCATATATGAAAAGAAAATGGCTCAGAATCTTAATTCACAAAGAGCATATAAAACTATAAGAAGATGCAGCAAACCACCATGGCATGTGTATACCTAGGTAACAATCCTGCACAATCTGCTATCATTTTGAAGAAGACTGATCTGTACCTTTCAGCCTTGTATTGTTATACTTGGCACTATTTGGTTGGTTGGTCGCTTTTGGCTAGCAATTTTCTTATGTAACCAATAAATATACAAATATATGGCAACTTTGTTTGCCTGAGAAAACAACTGGAAACTGATTAAATGTCAATTAATAGAGGCTTGATCAAGTAAATAAACTATGGATGTCTACATATTCATTTAAAAATAATGTGCTAGACCTGTGTATACTGACATGAAGTATTCTCAGAGATGCAAAGTGATTGAAGCAAGTTGCAAAATACTGTCTATAGTATGATCCCAGGTTTTGTAAGGGTATGTAAACAAAATAGTGAATAGAATTTATTTTTAGATAGAAGGACATTGTAAGAGATAAGGAAGAGTCTCATTTTTCACTTTATATTTGGCAGTTTGAATTCTTTAACTAAATATTTATGTTACTTTTATTTGAAGAAACTGTGTATGAATTACAGGTCTTTTTTCTCATTTACGTTTTTTTCTACTGATAATTTTAAATCATCATTTCTAAAATTAAAAACAAAAACTGAAGTGATCCAAAGATTTCATTTTAAAAATCTGGGGGTAGCGTGAATGACCATAAGACACCTTGGTCTTAAAATTAAAATAGGTAGTAAGTTAGTGGAAGTTGGTTTTCTGGAAAGACTTATCATGTTTAAGGCTATTAAAAGATCACTTCATCATAAGTTACTATATCTGATTCAGTTCTTTGTTCTTTATTCTCACTACCTGAGATGAAATAGATTACAATAATTAACTGTAGTTCAAAGACTAGTAAGAATAATGATGTGATCAATTCAAGCAGGAAGAGCTTTAACATAAGAAATTAGATGCTCATGAAACAATTGGAGAGCTCAGAAATGTGTTTTATCTCTTAAGTTTAAGAACATTTCTGCTGTACCTGACATATAGAGATCAGAAAGCTATTGCTACAAGTAATCATGTGTCCCTAAAAGGGCCTCTTGCCTTTTAAAAGCTGCTGGTTCTCTGGCATGGTAAATACAGCCAATCCCACTGCTTCTGAACACCAAAGATTCTATCATCTTGTCTTCTAGCAGAGAACAAGAAGCACGGTCTCCAGATTATTTCTATCTTCCAGGTATTAAGCATATGTAATTTAAGGAACCCAATTGTATCAAGGATCCTCGCCTCAGGAGAGTTCTTAAAACACATCAACCTTCCCCATATTTAAGAGTCATAATCTTTGCTGTCTTTCACATGGATTTTTTTCCCTTGGGTTTTCTCATGGCTTCTTCCTCATCATTTGTGTATCTGCTCATGTATCATCTCCTTGAACACTTCTCATCTAACATTATGTAAAATTTTAAGCATCTTTGACTACCTTTTTTATTCTCTCTTAAACATTTTATCTTCTCTATAAAATGTATAATTATTACTTATTTTTATTTAATGGACAATTTTTCTTTTTCCTTTCTCTAAGATTTATTTATGCTATAATCCAGAACAAAAGCATCAGGGCAAACATGCTTGGTTTAATTACAACTATTGCCATGTAGTACTTTCCTCTTTTTACAAGTTCTTGTCACTTTCGGAGGTCTAAAATGGTCTTGAATATTCTTTTTTGAAATATAAGAAAGTGCTATCTGTATTCTAAGAATTTAGCCATAGTGCTAAGTAATTTTTAAAGATACATGACTGTATTTTAAGGAAGAGTAAAGTTACAAGAATTTCTAATTCTATTTAAGATCAAAGCCTTAAAATGATGCACAGGGGTGATGAAAGTAGACAGAGTAAAAAGAGAAGCAGATGCTCCAGGAAAACAAATGGGAAGAATAGGCAATAGGTGTTTGAAGTCAGTAGTACAGCTTCAGATGTTTTAAAAAATTATCTATTAATATGTAAAAATAAGATAATATTGCTCTGTTTGAAATACTTATGCATCTATTATGAATCTGTTTTATTTTAAAAAGACTTTATACTAATGATTGCAATGGGTCTTCTAGAAATTATTTTCCTTATACTCAGTTATTTACTCATTTATGTATCCTACAAACTTTTATTGAATACTTACTGTGTACCCAGTACACAGTAAGTATTTTCACATTTCTAGAGCCCATTCTGCTGGTCAGTTAATGAATAACAAAGGATTAGAAAAGCCAAGCCTCTTAGAGTTTTCAGCCGAATATACCATTTCTTGTGCACTGCCAGACATGATTTTCCAAAACCAAAAATGTTTTTGATTCAAACCAACATTTTCTACTAAACAAGTTTATTTTATCAAGGTAGGTTATAATTGGTGAAGCAGAAATGTTACCAAACAGATTTACTTTAGATAATTTTGCAAATTTCATACTCTAAACACAAGATTCTGTCTTGTAATTAATTTCAAGAGACTTAATTTAAAATGCAAATTATTAAAATAAGCAGAAATTTTATTTTTTGCTATAAGTCATCTGTAAAAGTTAATTTTTAAAGGACTGATTAAAGAATAAAGATTCATGCATTATACTTAATATGTTAATCAAGACTAGTACAGATCCTATTAAAATGTGTTCTAATAAGCATGTACATTTTTAAATATAAAATTTAAAGAAAATTAATCTGTTGAAGTTGCAAATTATTTTTACATTATAAATTACTGTCTTCATTATTTCATCTAGTAAAGTTGAAAGAATTAGCTTTCTTCAAGACTACTCTTGATATGCATTTTTTATTAGATTCATGGGACCATATACTGTGTGCCTATTTAAAAAGAAAAAATAATGCTATGTGACAGAATGGTTTCAGAGAAGCGTATGACTCTTGACACATTCTAAATTGGTTGCAAATTATAGTGTATTAAGATGCAACTCTCTTATATGACCTAATTCTCCAAGTTATAGCATTTCCTAATAACATAGAATTTAATTTAAATGTTTTATAAGAGAAAAAGATACAATTAGAAGTATTATATGAGTTTTATTAGATTGCATAATTCAAAAGCATAATATACAAAGGGCCTTCAAAAGTTTATGAAAAATACTTACTTTCAAAAAAAGTACATGGATTTTAAAATTTTGGGCACCAAAATAAACTTCTACTAAATTGTTATAACATGCCTGAACACAAGGTAGTTTAAGGCACTAAACAGAATGAGCAATCTGTTTGAAAAGAGCACCAGGAATTCTGACAACATGAGGAACAAACATCAAATTTATGGTGAAGCTTGGATGAGAAGAATAGTGAAATCTTTGTTGCTTTATGAAAGGTTTATGGGACCAAAATCCTAAAGAAATCAGTAGTTTACAAATGAATAAGTCAGTTTAAAATGGAACGAGACAATGTTGAGGATAATTTCACAGGGGCAGATCATTCACAACAATTTACGAGAGAAAAATTATTTCCCATGCCCTAACTGGAAGACCCAGATTAGTAGTAGAAACAATAGCCAACACCATAGACATCTCAATCCATTCAGCTTACACAGTTCTGAATTCTTACTTAAAACCTAAAGCAGAGCAGCCTCTCCACTTATTCAATGGGTGCCAAAACTGTTGCACTCAGATCAGCTGCAGACAAGAGCAGAGCTTTCCATGGAAATTTTAAACAAGTGGAATCAAGATTCTGAAGCATTTCTTCAAACACTTGAAATATGATGAAACATGGCTCTGAGAGTTTGATACTGAAGAGAAAACACAATCAAAGCAATGGCTACCAAGAGGCGAAAGTGGTCCAACCAAAGCAAAAGCACACCAGTCAAGAGCAAAGGTCATGGCAACAGTTTTTTTGCTATACTTAAGGCATTTGCATGTTGCCTTTCTGGAGGGCCAAAGAATGATAACATCTTGTTATTATGGGAGTGTTTTCAAGAAGTTAGGCAAAGGTTTAGCAGACAAACGCCCTGGAAAGCTTCACTGAAGAGTCTTCGCCCATGAAAACACTCCTGTTCATTCCTCTCATCAAACATGAGAAATTTTACACGTTTCTAGATGGGAAATAATGAGGCAATGGCATTCACCTTCTAGTCCTGATTTGGCTTCTTCTGACTTCTTTTTGTTTCCTAATCTTAAAAATAGCACTTATTTGTCTTCAGTTAATAATGTAAAAAAGACTTCATTGACATTGTTAAATTCCCAAGACCCTCAGTTATTGAGGAATGGACTAAATGGCTGGTACCATCATTTATGAAAGTGTCTTGAATTTGATGGAGTTTATGTTAAAAAATAAAGTTTATATTTTTTATTTTTATCTTCTAAGTCCATTTCTTCCATCAACCTTTCAAAAAGTGTTCTCATATTAATAAAGCATCTATGATTTTACCACATTAGGCTTACTATATTTGTTCTTTCTAAAACACTTAAATCTGCTTCGTCCTTAAAACTGAAAAACCTTAGGCTGTAGTTTGTTAAGTAATGTGAGATTGAGTAGGAGCACAAAAAATTAAATAAACATCCTACATTTCCACTGGCATAAGTCAGAAGTCTAAAATTCTATTTAAGGCTTTAAAAAAATGTCTTTACTGTTTAGATATGGTTAAGAAGTAGAGGTATAGAGTTTAGTGATAATGATTTTCTAAGAAAACAGACAAAAAGGATGCTTATAGATCGGAAAGCCCTTTAATAATTATTGTAATAAAAACGTGGCAGTTAACATATATATAAATCAGAGAAAAAAAGCAAATTACTGCCTCAGAAAAGATCAGGTTGGACATAAGTTCCAGCATTAAGCATTAGAAATTCTAATTGCAGTTAGGATATTACGTAAAGAAACAGTACTACACATGTTGGAATGTACTATCTAGTATAAAATCACTTTAATTCCTTGGTTCTCTAGATGGTTGTAATTTCACTAACATGGTGATAATCAAAACCTGATAGAGTGTTTTTTCCTATTTGCAATTTCACTTAAACCATGTTGTATGGCTTCTCTGCTATCCTCTCCCTAAATTATAATTTAATAATTTAAATATTAGTAGTAATAATACTTTAATTTACATATTAGTCTTGAAATTGATTTGACCTAATCCACCTAGCAACAATAACTGAGAGCTCTTTAAGTCTAAGTCCAATGTATTAATTTTAGTAATTTTAGAACCTCTGTTGCACACATGACATTCTATAGTTCACAGCTTTTCTTTGTCCATAAAAATACTGGCAATATAAGCTTATGGATAAAAATTTAATATTTTAAAGATTCTCTGCCAATAATATTATTCTGAGAAACTCTCACTGGATTTTTATAAACCTAGATGTTGTTTCAAATTCAGCAAGTAAAAGCAATGATCTTTTCTTGACTTTCATAATACATATGAAAAAAATACAGCAAAAATGTTTTTTGATTTAAAATAGACACAGGGCTGGATTCAGGTACAGCTTTGAATATAAACATTGATTCAGACTAGGTACACAATGTGATTTGGGAACTGAAAGTCTCATTCAGCATTTGGCAAATATTATTGGAAAGCATATTAGAGATGCTAAATATAAATAGAGCAAAAAATCACCATAATTGAGGAACAGAGAAAATTAAAAATAAAAGTAAAATTTGAAATGTCAAATGATGACATAATAAATGATGAAAGAATAAAAAAGCCAGAGAGGGGGCAGAGAGTGCAGGGGTGGTAGTTGAATTTCTAAGTGTTTTGGTAAAGGGAGGCTTCAAAGAAAGCCTCTTGAAGATCTGAAGGAGGTGAGAACATGAGCCTTATGTACATCTGAGGAAAGAGCATTCATTCAAGGCAGAGGCTTGGAGGCAGTACTGTTCCCCCTCATACGTTCATAGGACATCACTGAGGCCAGTATGGATGGCATGCAGTAAGAGAAGGGAGATGATAGAAACAAAGACTAAGACAGAGTGGTTCTAAAGATTGGAACACAGGAGTCTTTGTTTGCCACTGTAAGCAATTGAGTTTCTGCTCTAATGTGAAAAGAAGCTATTGGAGGATTTTGCAGAAAGATGATTTGACTTAAGTGTTTCTCCTGTTGACTTTATGAGAGCTAGAGTGGTATCATGGAGACCAACTGAAAAGTTATAATAATTCACACTTAGAACAGAGTGCTAGCAGAGAATGTAAAGGGAAGTGGTTGACATGTGTATGCATTTAGAATATTAAGCTGTGCCAGCAGATTGAATGTTGAGGGTAAGAGAGAGAAGTAAAGCACAACTCTAAACTTCTTGGCCTGGGCAATTTTGCAAGAGTAAAGTTCATATTCCTGAAATGGAGATGGGGAGCTGTCAGTATGGGAAATGTAAAAGTAGTTTTGGAAGATGTTTAGAAATTTGTTTTGGGGTACTAAATGTGAAATATGTATTAAACATTAATGTGAAGGTGTTAGTCTTGAGCTAAGAGGAAAGAACTGGGCCAGAGATACATATTTTAAAGTGATCATCATATAGAGTATATTCAAATCCATGAAACAATGAAACGACCAAAAGACTGAAATCCAGAAGAAATCCAAGGACTGAGATTAGGGGAACTCCAAATTTTGAGATTGGAGAGAGGCAGTGGGGACTGAGAATAAATGGACGTGGAGGTGAGAGGCAATCTGGAGTCACATTGTGTTTTGGATAGGTGAAGGAAGTGTTTTATCTTCCCTTAAGTATCTCTTCCATTGGCTCTGAGATATACTGCTGTGTCCACCAAGGTGACCTGAAATTCTTCTTTCAGAAACACCAGGAAAATACACAATTCTGAGTAGAGAAGAATAGGTTTCACAAAGTTTCTATCAGATAAATTTTTTAATGATAACCTTAAGCCTTTTACCTGAAATACTAGGAATATTAATGTCACAAATGACAGATTGACTTTGGGGGCTACATTGTGAGAAGTAAATTGATATGATCAGGACTATGGCACTTATGAATCTTTACTGATATAAAATCTTTACTGCTGGAAGGACTAGATTAGTAGGGTTATATTCTTTACTCTTCAGTAACTTCCAAGAAAATACAATAGAGAAACTCTTGAATTATGCATATATATATATATATATATATATATATATATACACACACACACACATATATAAGCTTCTTGTCTTTTGGCTGAACACCTCACTAACGGTTAAACATGAACACATAAAGGTGATTTTCTTGGTGTTGGAGATATTCAGATAAAATACACCTGCTGGGTTCTAGTTCCATAATAACTGCTCTGTTTTAAATTAGAGCAAGCACTAAATCACAAGTTAAAAGAGTGTAATTATGTGAATAAAATTGATGGAGGTATGTACAGGTAGGCTAGATACTCACCTAAGAGGAGTTTCACTGAGGCTGTATGAGGGATAGAGGAGAGAGACAATCAAGGAATCTTTCCATAAGATGTAGCATATTAGACGTTAGTCTTAAAGATGGAATCAAAGTTATTGGAAAAGGAAGAAATCAAATTTCTGACAAAAATAAATCTAAAAATTAAAATGAACAGCATGCATAGCAAAGCGCAAGACATTAATGATCTTCCCTGAGGAAAACTTTGTGCATCTCCTTTCTCCTTAGTTCCATTATGGACCTCAGGCCTCTCATAACACAAAACACAAAACCTGGTTTTCAGGTGATTAATTTTTATGTCTTCCCTGATATACTGGTTTCTTGAGGCTAAGGAAGCAAGGACTAAATCTTAAACATCTATGTTTTCAAAGCTTATATTTCCTGACAGCATTAAATTTTTTGTAACATCTATTAGTAGAGTAACAGTAAGTCCCATTTGGTTAGAAAAGACGAAGTTCATCCCCGTTGTTTGTGTTTTGTTTTTGTTTTTGTTTTTTGGTGTAATTCTTAATTGTGCCTATTTTGCATTTCCAAAGTGTTCTGGTCTAGATAATAAATTATATTGTCATGATATCTGTGGAAAAAATAGATTATGATTTATATAAACACATTTGAAACAGCAGCAAGTTTGACTGATGGATGCCAAGTGTAATTCTCAGGAAAATAAAAATGTTAAAAAGTGATCACTGTTTATCTAAAATTATTATGAAAAACCCAGGCTTTCCAAAGGGAAAGTCAATGTAAGAGATGTCAAATTTATCTCTGATCATAAAAAGCCAGAAGTTGAGCAAAGGAGATTCAAAGGAAAAAAAAATTCATATTTTTCTCACTCATGAGTTTTTGTTTTTATTTAGAATTTTATTTTACAACCTTTGAACAACATTACTATCAAAATTTAAATCAGGTTGTTATTAAAGTTAATTCAAATGAAATTCTTGTACAGAGACAAGTTTTTTTAAGTATAAATGCATATTTCATTATATTAATTTAACTTGTATATATATAATAAAGAATATTCAAAGAAAATAAAATGGAAAAATATTTCTAACATGTTATAGAGTCTTATCAGTAATTCTCCATAAAGCACTGTTTTGAATTACTTATTAAAATTTAGCAAACATGGACAAAGAACATATAGTAAATTCAGGATAAAAGAAATATAAATGTTTAATAAACATGAAAAAACTCAATGTTTTTAGAAATTCATGACTGAAAATTAAAGTCTATGATACATAATTTTCTGGCACAGCAGTTTGGAAATTTTTATCAAAATAACAATTTCTGTTCTTGTTAACTCAATAATTTCACTTGCATAAATTTAGAGAAGGACATAGATTTATACAGAGTATATACACATTTATCATACTCTTATTGATAATAGGAGAGACTTTAATAAAAATACCTGACTAAAATTAATTGGCTAATCTACATAGTTGAATATTTTGTAATAAAAAATATATATAAAAGGTTACATTGTGAAACATCATTTAAAAAAATGTGGACATGCTCATCATATATTATACCCCAAATATCTACCTTTCAGTCTTCCTATCAATATTTATTTTCCTTTAAATATGCTGGGAAAGTGGAGTTTCTCTCTGCCAGCTCCTCTTCCCCCTAACTGCTACTTAATATTTTCCCCTTGACACCCAAACAGCTGATGAAGTCATTCAGGTTGTCACTAAAATGAAACCACGGAAATTCTTTATAGAAAATTCTCTTACTATCTTGTATCCTGCAGTAGGGAGGCTGGTTTTATTCTTCCCATCACATTCGATTCTTCCAATTACACAATCTTGTGAAAAATGTTGGGTATAAAATTTCTTAAAATTCTTATAAACAAATGAAACCTGAAAAATACATCTAAATTTGCTGGGAATGCAGATTTTTTATGTGTGTCTTTTAAAGAAGCATGTATTTCAAAAATATATATGTTTGAAAATAAAAAGCAAACTCAATGAAACAATCCTGGATTCAATCTTGGACTAGTATATATGTCAATAATACCACTGTATTAATACAAAGTTCCTGATATTGTTAATAATACTCAGTTACATAAGAAAGTGTTCTTGCTTTTATAAAATTGACATTTCAACATTTAGAGGTAAGAGAATATCATGTCTACAATGTGATCTCACATTACAAAGAAGAAAGTCATAGATTGATGAATAGATCTGTATATCCATCTATTTAGCTATCAGTTACCAAGAGAGAGATGGCAAAATCTAAGTATATTTTTAAAACCTGGATTTTTTTTTTTACTATTTTGATAACTTTTCTAAAATTGCTTCAAAAATTTGAAAAATACAGCAAACATATTTTACAATGAACAAGAAATATACAGGCACACACAAGAACACTTACACAGGATTCAAATCCAGGAGATGTGGAGAATGTGCAGGATGAACAACCTTTACATCCTGCACAAGTATCCTGGAACTTGAAATAAAATGAAAATAAAACAAATCAACCCAAGTGTCAAGAACAGAGGAATGGATAAAGAAAATGTGGTGTTTATATGCCATGGAATACTGTTCAGCCATAAAAAGATTGAAATCCTGCCATTTGTAACAACACAGATGAAACTGAAGGATATCATGTTAAGTAAAACAAGCCAGGAAGAGAAAGTTAAACACCACTTGTTCTTAAACAGATATAAAAACCTTAAAAGATTAATCTCATAGAAGTAAAAAGTAGAACAGATGATACTAGAGGTTGGCAAAGTCAGTGGGGAAAGGACGATAGAAATATTTGTTAAAGGATACAAAAGTATATTGTCTTGAAATCAAGTAGTGAGTCCTCCAAAATGTTGTTTTGTAAAATTGCTTTGGTTATACCAGGTCATTTGAATTTCCCTACAAATTTTACAATAATCTTTCAATTTCTATCAAGATTTTAATTTTTATAATGTTAAATCTATAGATGAATTTAATTTTGGGGAGATTGGAATATTCACAATATTGAGTCTTCTAATACAACCCCTCCACCAACAAAAAACAAAGTGTTCTATATCACATTGTCATAAACCTTTTATTATTAATGTTAACTTTATTATATAGCTTCCATTTTGAGTTAAATTGCATTGCAGAAAGTGGATTATAAAGCTAATATACTTGAATATCTTTTCTAATATATCCATAAATAATGTGTATATATATATCTATGTGTGTATATACACATACACCCTATACACACATATTCTATTGTGACATTCTTCAAAATGTCTAAGCAGGTCACTTGGGCTCAGTGAATAAAAATGTTCCTTTATTTTTCTACATTAAATGCTACATTACTTTTCTACACGAAACCATTTTATTATATACAATTATATATAGTACATTTCCTTAAAAATTACAATATAGTCACAAATAATATATGCATAAAATAAGTCAGTATAGAAAGATTTATAGTATCTAAAGTAAATGATGGATATTTATTTGTCTTGGATGTTTTCACTTTTTAAAACAATTTTTAAAATAATGGAAATATATTAAATTTATAACCAGTGTTTTATATATATCTTGTTCTTTATTCTTGAGTAAACATTTTATTCAGAAAGATGAATTGGGTCACACAGATCTGTCTAAAAGTGAGCCTGCTGCAAGAAGCATAACTAACATATCCCTCAACCTCCTACAGTCTATGACAATCACTTCCCATAAATTAGCAAGTTCCAAAGATTTCTCAGATTGCTTTCCACACAAGCAACATTATTCTTAGTGTTTTAAATACATAGCCAATGCAAGAACATTTTAATTTTAATGTTTTTATTAAGTAATTAAAATAAATGATCATTTATTGTGCTTCCCATGCATATTACCCATAACGAGCAATCAAAATTGTCTACGAAATTTGTCTGTAATTAAACTATCAATCTGTATTTTTTACAATTGATAGTATGTAAAGAAAAATAAATTAGTCATGTAAAGATAAAAACTGTCAGACTGCACTAGGTTCATAGGCACTAGTTTTGGGGTTAAGAGAAAGCAAATTTATGGACTGCATAAAAATGATTATATTATAACAAGAGTAATTAAAAATGAGTAGATTTGAACTTGCTTTGTCACTAAAAATCAAGAAAATTGGCTACAAATATTTTATTGTGCTATAAGTGTACATATTCAGAATTTATAAGTATGTTACATACCTTCCTTTTGACATACGTGTGAATGTGTGTGCATTTACGCATTTATGTTTATATTTGTATGTGAATCTTCTTCTTCTTTTTATTTTTCTTTCTAAAAGGAAAGTCTTTAGTACCATACAACAAAATCTGTGTTGCCATGAATTGAAGGATTAGGCAATTGGTAGTGAAATCTTGATAACAGCAATGAAATACTATGATATTAAGGAGGAAAGTTCTTTTGAAGGCTTAACCAAGATAAACAATGGCCTTGAAAAGCTGGGGTCAATGCAGAAAGATGCCACAGGCCTCCTGCTACTAAATCCCAAGTAAATACAGATGCAGGTCGAATACACTCCACGGGATTTTGAAAGTACCTGATTCATGTTAAAACAGTACTTAAAATTGTAAAACTTCCTTTTCTTTTCTTTTCTTTGTAAAAACTGCATGGAGTCTGCTGAGGTGGTGTTGTTCAAAAACCAGTTTCATAAAGAAATGTGTTAGAATCAAGCAAATAGGTCAACTAGTGCTATCACTTATATAAGAAAATACATTACCATAAAAATACTCTTAAAAACTTTTTCTGACTCCATATTATGGGCTTCTAAAATTAAAACATGATTCGAAGTAATTCAAACAGAGTCATTCTCAAAAGGCTTTGCCTGTTTTAAGTCTCTCCATGACAAATTATCTTCTTCCTCTTGCCTCTATAAACATATCTTAGAATATTCCAACTGATGCTAACTTTCTTATTCTGTTGGTATTTAAGGCTGATATTGATATCAGACATCAGATTCTACACTTTCAAAATTCACTGTTTGTCAGTAATCCCAAGGTGACATATATGAGATTTCTTTATTAGGAGTGAGCAGAGAATATAAAATGTCTAATATAAAATTGCCCCCTAGTGGCAGTAAAAAGCTCCCGCTGATAACTACCTTTAAAAATAAGGGTCAAATTGGGTTTGGTAAACTTAAGTCAGCTCTCTCACTTTCCATGAGGTTTGGCTTGTATAAAGAACAAAGTAATAAATGTTATTAATTAAGTCTCGCCCTCTCTAGAAAGAGTTGCAATCAAATTCTACTTCTCAATCAGGAGAATTTAGCAGGGCATAAAACAGCTACTTAACCTCCAGCCTTATAGTAATCCTTTATTCTCCATAACTTGCTGTTAGAATCATGACACATAAAACACACTACTAAAAGCATAAAATTATCCTACTAGAGAATACAATATATCAAAATTGGAGATTCTAGTCATCTTTATTAATATGTAATCAATAACACTGCTTTTATAAAATTAAGTCGATGTGATAAATTTTGTCGAGTCAAATGAGTGACATAACTTTTTAAGACGACAGAAATATAATCTTGTCCCAAAATGTCATAAGGAATTGAGCTTTCCATAGAAAATATTACCTTATATAAATAACAGGACTATAAGAAACATTGTCAGGACAATCTATTTTTAATGAAACAATTATTAAAGTCTTAAAAATTATTTTCCATTTAATTGGCAATGTTAAAATATGTTAAAAGAGACTGTAAGACTGTATCAATAATTTCTGCTTTTTTCTATCACATGATAATGTAACTCATGTATACCATTATTATCTAGCAAACGAATGAAGACCAACAAAATAATATATCATCTCAATTCTAGTAACTATTTATTGTAAGGCCCTGTAATTGCCAATTATTAAAATTAATAGTTCATTGGCATTCTTACTATGTATCACTTTTTCTTCCACTCCTTTTCTTTCTCTTTCTTCTGCTTTTTTGTTTTTCCTTTTAACAGTCTTCTCTTTTGGTCTACAAAATGACTACAAGAAGTCTTAAGTATTCTTTTTTTCAACACATATTTCAGACATTGACTATTTCATAAAAAACTGAATTCTAAAGAGCAATAGTATTGGATTCATATCAGTGTGCTATATTAATGCCGTAATAAACATGCTTTCATTATTTCATCTGTGTTCTTGAGCTATAATAACCATGAAGTGTTTGCCCTAATACTGTTGTAGTTGCTCTTAAACATATACAAATTATAAAAATAAAGGAGTGGGAGTAAGACTTTAGATTTAGAGCAAACTATATGTTTCTGCTAGATTTGGACAGTTACCCTACCAACCTGAGCCATAAACAGAAACTAAGCACAGATTGGATAATAAAAACATAATATGTATATATGAAGGCTTTTCCTACGGAGAAGAAATACAGATTGGGGGAATATGTTTTGAAATTTTAAAAGTGAATAGATATATAGGAAAATATGAAAGCCCCATTAATGAATATTTGCTTGTGTTTTTAATTATTTTTCTGGACTGAACATTGTTCAAATCAAAAGAAGAGTCGCAACAAATGTCAAAGAACACAGCTAAAAGCGTAATTCATTATTTTCACCCTGTTTACTTTCACCCTGCTTAGTTCATTATTTTTACCCTGCTTACAAGCACAAAAGAATTAAAAATAGAGGCTAAAATACACATTCTCTAAAAAGATGGATCACATGTGCTAATGCCAAGCATAAAACATAGAAAGTAGAAAGCAGTTAAATGCACATTTTCATATTACTGAATCTGAAAGTACCAGGAATTTCTTTTATCATGCTTCAAATGTTTCCTTTATGTTGGTATAACATAAACAGAAACGACGCCTACTCAAAGCTCTATTTTATTAACCTTAAACTGAAGAATAAATTTTATAGTTAACTACTTAATTGGGTATCCAAAATAGCACTTTTCATTATTAACAAATTCAGAAAACGTAGGCACCTTCAATACAAAGGAAGAACGTATGTGATAATCAGGATTGTGTGTAGCAAACTGAGTTTTTAGTGGTGAGACACGTGATACAAACAGCAGGTTTTACCATGTCAGGGTTCAGGGCAATGGTATTTCTTAACTCATTGATCTATCTTGCAATCGGTGGACAATTTAAAAGGCAGAAATATGATAATTAAATCCTAGAAACTGGTTATGAAAAACTCGGCTTACATTTACACAAGTCAAGGAGTATGGGTACATTTATCAAAAGGAAAATATACTATCCAAAGTCTGTCACATTTAGGGTTATAGAACAACATAAAATAAGATTATTCTGTAAATTATATAAAATACAAAGCACAATTTTAAATAATGTGAATAACCATAAAAGATAGTGATAGATCAACCAGAAATGGAAAAATAAGAAATTAAATGAAAATCATTAAATTGAATTACAAGTATTACAATTAATTGAATTATAATCGTTCACTTAGAATCAGATTCCTACTAATAAATGAATGTATAGTCAGTCCAGATAGACTGTTAGCTAAGATTTTTCCATACACTAGCTTAGAAAAGCAGTTTGGTGCCAAACAACAGAAAAAGAGGGAATCCTCCGTAACTCATTTTATGAGGCCGACATCTTCCTGTTACCAAAACCTGGCAGAGACACAACTAAAAAAAAGAAAATTTCATGCCAATATCCCTGAGTATACACCCAAAGGATTATAAATCATTCTGCTATAAGGACACATGCACACATGTTTATTGCAGCACTATTCACAGCAGCAAAGACTTGGAACCAACCCAATGCCCATCAATGACAGACTGGATAAAGAAAGTGTGGCACATATGCCACATTTTCTCTGAAACCAAACTACCTAGTTTTGATCTAGTTCAGTCACTTGCTAGCTTTGTAGCATCAAAGAGGATATTTACTCATGCTGTGCCTCAGTTTCCTCATTTGTAAAACGAGGATGTATTTCTATATTTGCTCCTTCACAGATTTGTCATGAGAATTAAATGAGCTAGTGAATCACAGAATTTAAAGCAGTTCCCAGCACTAGAAATATATTCAGTAAATATTAGCTTTTATTATAGAACTATATTTATAATCAATTTCCTCTGTTAATTTTTACAAATTAATTGTAAAATAATAAGCATAGAAATTTTAAAGAAAAATTTTTGAAACAACTGAAATAGCACTCTTCTAAAGATTAAATTAGATGTTATTAAAATATACAGGCTCGTACAGCCAATGACGAAATAGGTATTTTAATTCCAAATTAGGACACCTGAAATTTGTTTACTAAAACTGTTTAGAAATCTGAAATTTTTACTTTCTCTTGAGGGGGCCTCCGTTCTTGACGAACTCATCAGATTGTTCTTTTGTGTGAGCAAAAATCAAACTTAATTCATTTATTTCTGACTTTATGTGAACCTTCCAACTGATGTTACTGAATTTCATTAGACCTCTCCTCTTTAGTATTGAGGGTAATACATTTTTAGGGAAAAGTTATAATGCTGAATAAGCAACAGGGACTAAAACCAATATTCCACAAAATTAAGTGTATTCTCTAAAAATCTCTAGAGTTTACAGGAAAGAAAGCACAGCTATAATAAATATGTTGAAATAGAAGTGCCTACATAATGTCAAAACTTTCACAGTGAAAGTGAACATCTCGATGAGGCCTCCAGATGCTTTCTCCATCTGTCAATGAACTCCTGTATGTCCAGATAGCATTCTGTGGTCTCCTCATGGAAACAAGCATCAAACTGGGTATAATGAATGGGTGCAAGCTCACTGCCAAGTCCAGGAAGCTGTGACTATGCTTTGTGTTACCTTCTCACCTTCTTATCCGCAAGATGGGAACTATTTATATTTTGAGCCATAAGGCCAAAATAGTTGTTTTTACATTATTTTGTTATTTAATGTCAGAAAGTAGCAATTCCAGAAATATATGTGTATTTCTGTACTGTACACATGATATTTAGTTCAAATTTTGACCTTTCATGTGATTCAGGAGCAGTAACTAAAATCTCAGCAACTATAACAACAGCTAAGAAGTGAGAAATTCTCTCTAGCAAACTAGTCTATGTCTATCATTCTCTAATGTGATGTTTCTAATTTTTCACATAGCCTTATCAAAAATTGTGTGAGTACATAATATAATTTATAAGGGCTTTCTTTTCATATGGTTGGCATCTGCAGAGGAGTTAATATTTGTTCTGGGGATCAGTGGGCACTAGAGATAAAATTAAAGCTAATGTATAGATCTCGTTTTCATCTAAGAAATCTCTTCTAAGCCTCCTTGACTGAAGGCCAAGTATATAGGTCAGGATATGGGGAACGAAAGAGGAAAATAAAAATTTAAAGTCTGAAAAAAATAGTTCTCTAATTCAATTTTACATTGTCTGTGATTTTATTTTATATACTAACTTGCTACCCCCTTAAATATGTATTTTAATTTTGTATAAAAATTAATTGAGAAAACTAAAATTTGTATGTTTTTAGGTACCTTGTTAAAAAGAATTCATTGAAAGACTTATCAACTGAGGTATTGCAAAGCACTATAAATATTAGAGTAACTTACAAAAGGGAATTTTTTAAATCTCATTTTTATTTGAAATTGACTTGGTAATGTTCATGAAATGCTATGTCAACTTTTTTGTTTTGTTTTATTTTACCATAATTAATATGAGACTCATGTAGGGCACAAATTCAGTGAAATATGTTTTTATTCTTCTTTAGGATTCACTACTTATATAATAAAAGAATTCCAAATAACATATTTTAACAATTCCATGGGCAGATGAAGTTGCCTATTTGTACATGAGGGTTTTTTTTTTAATTGTACTTTAGGTTCTGGGGTACATGTGCAGATCATGCAGGATTGGTGCATAGGTGCATACATGGCAATGCGGTTCGTTGCCTCCATCCCCCCATCACCTGTACCTGTACATGAGGCATGTACATGAGGGTTTTAAGAAATATGTTGAGCAAATCACTTCTGCATGAATACATTTCCACAGCATAATAGTGACTATTGTTTATATTTTTAAAAAGAGGTTTCTAGAATTATATTAATAAGCTGAAAAATTAAGAAAATTAGTATTTTTTCACTTCCAATTACATACAGTTTAGATATTGTTTCATGCCATGTTTGAATCACTTTAAATGTTTAACATAAGCATGAATTTTATGATAACAGTCTAAAGCACTATCTTGGTCTGGAACTTAGAAAACACTGCAATAGATGTTACTTATGAAATGTGTCCTTATCAATATTTTTCCAAGCTATCAATATTGTATCTATAGCACAGAACACTAAAATTTCAGAAGTATATGTTTAGAGGTTCTTGTCTTTACTATAAGGTTAGAGAATATGTACCTTCCCTTGATTTACACACACACATATCTACATACATGTGTACATATGTAAAATGTTTAAGGTATGTACATTCTTTAAACATAATGCTATTACCTACTTAATAGACTATAGCATTATAACTTTTATATTAATGAGAAAACCAATAAAGCATATGATACTTTGTTGCAATCTTCACTTCATTATAGTGATCTGCAACCAAATTCACAATATTGTAGAGGTTTGCCGGTACATTGTGAAATGGAGAAATCAAGATAATTAGCATATGCATTTCCTAACCTCATTGTCATTTTTGTAATGAGAACACTCAAAATCTACTTTCTTGGCATTTTTCAAAAATATGATACGTTCTTATTAGCTATGGTTACCATGTTGTACAATAGTTCTCTTTGAACTTATTCCTCCTGTTTAACTGAAATATTGTATCCTTTGATCAATGTCTTTCAAATTCATCCCCCACCACTGCCCCAATTGCTGATAACCACCATGCTACTTTCTTCTTCTACGAGATCAGTTTTTCTAGATTCTACATATGAATGAGATTGTACAGTATTTGTCTTCCTGTTTCTTACTTTACTTAGCCTAATGTTTTGATCCACAGTCAGGGAAAAATAGGAAGTTGCTAGAGCCGGCATAGCACGGTTTGTCCATGACTGGTGCCTGGTATTCTCCTAAGCAGGCTTTGGCACTTCTCCCGCTGGAGCTCTCTGTTATCCTCCTGCTCTTCTGGATGCAAATCCACTCCACACTCCCTGTTGAAGCCTCCTCCCTCTTCAGAAGCTTTCCCTGACCAGGATTTAATATAGCACCAGACATTTCTCTCTGAAATGTCTGAAGAAGCCCATATCCAGTCCATGGGAAAAACTACTGTGTCCTTGCCTAGCCTTTGGTGGGCATGCAGTATGTCCACCCTTAGCAGTCTGCCTGCTCTCCTTATCACCCTCAGGTGTGAGTCAGTAACAAGCCTATTATGTCTCTCAGTAAAGAACATCTCAAACTCTCTACGGGATTTTGTTGAAGTCTATTTTGCCCAAATTTGAGATAAAGGAAGCAGCATCCTCCACTTTTGGCTCTTTGGTATAAATAGGGATTTATGCAAGGCAATATCTCATCTCAGGAAATTCACTCATGAAGGCTCCATCTATTATTTCCGTCAAACTATCATTCTCACCCAAATAAGGCTTACGGTTTGTTTTGTTTGTTTTTATGAATTATTGAACTTTTTCTCTAGCAGTTTTTTATAATTTATTTAAGTCTTGTCTTTTTCAAAACTTGCTTTGGTATCTGATATATATTGAAAGTGGATGTTTCTGTCCAAATGCTAAAATTAATATCATTTTTTACTACATAGGTGCTAACATCTCTGAGGAAAAATCACCTTTGTGAAATGTAACTAATATTTATCACGCTCATAAAAGTGATGAAGTAGGCTGGGCGCAGTGACTCACACCTGTACACCTGAAATCCCAGCACCTTGGGAGGCCAAGTCAGGTGGATCATGAGGTCAGGAGAGCAAGACCATCCTGGCCAACATGGTGAGACCCCGTCTCTACTAAAAACACAAAAATTAGCTAGGCATAGTGGTGTGCACCTGTAGTTCCAGCTACTCAGGAGGCTAAAGGCAGGAGAACTGCTTGAACCTGGCAAGGTAGAGGCTGCAGTGAGCTGAGATCACTCCACTGTACTCCAGCCTTGGTGATAGAGCAAGACTCTGTCTCAAAACAAAAGTGATAAAGTAAACATGTCTGCATTCCTATTAAATTAGTCAGTGCTCAGGTGGAGCAAGGGTCCAGAGATGCAATTAAAACATTGTTTGCCAGAAGTAGATAGAAGTCTTGAATTAGATGAAGTGTTCAGATTAGCATGTGCTAAGGATCAATCAAGCGTTATTGTGTTCAACATAACAAGTGGGAAAAAAGATTCAGAATAAAAAGAGTAAATTCCAGAAATCACTAAGAAATGAAGACCAGAGACAAAAAGCAGATTTTAATCAAGTGGAACACAAGAATAATTCAACTAAAAAAGCCAGGCTGCCTATTATATTATACTGTTGATCACTGAGAGCATGACATGGACACCAGACCAAATTAAAGACGTAAATTTAAGGCAGGCTGGCTTGTTAATTATACTTTTGTTTGGGCTGTGATGGTTTCCTTGAATTGTTTTAGCAAAAAAAAAATAAATAAATAAAGGTGTGATTAATACACTGATACCAAGGATCATATGAAGCCTCACAAAATTAAGAATACCAACCATGTTAAAGTAGGTTAAATTATCAGCTATCAAATAGTTTTTATGTAAAATAGCAAGAGAGTAGATAATTCAAAGTCAAATTGTGCTCAAGTTCTTACCAGAAATGGGAGAGATAATTTTTGCCAACTTGAACAAGTTACATAATCATTCTATAACTATTTTCAAATGACTGTCAGACACACTCTAACTCTGGTACCAAAATTCTGTTTTTCTAGTGAATTTCATGCATAACATGGGTGTCCAGGACACTGGAAATGGGAAAACTATTCCTTATTTCAAAACACTTTGACATTTTTTCTTTTATTTATTGATATGGTTTGGCTGTATACCCACCCATACCTCATCTTGAATTGTAGTTCCTGTAATCCAAAAATGTCCTGGGAGAGATCCTGTGGGAGGTAATTGAATCATGAGTGCACTTTCCTCCATGTCATTCTTATGATAATAAGTTCCCTTGAGGTATGATGGTTTTATAAAGGGCTCCCACTTTACTCGGCTCTTACTCTTTCTCATCTTGCCACCATGTGAAGAAGGATGTGTTTGCTTCCTCCTCTGCCATGATGGTAAGTTTTCCGAGGCCTCCCAGCCCTGTGGAACAATTAAACCTCCTTCCTTTATAAATTACCCAGTCCCAGATATATCTTTCTTGGCAGTATGAAAATGAACTAATACATTCATGTTTACATACTACCCTTTACCCTTCATCTAATGTCTAGAATATATCATTTCAGAAGGGAGAATGGACCTTATAACTCATCTCACTTAACAGTCAATGAGAAACATGGCTTTCTGTCTACTTCAGTATACTTCATATAAAGTCTGTACTTTTATTTTTCTGTTCCCTTTTTCATGTTCTATCTTCCTTTTCATGCCTTCTTCTAATAATAAGAGTACCCATTGCTACACATCCTTCAAAAACAGTCTAATAATTTTAACGTGGCAAGGTTTGTTAGCCTGTAATTATTGTGGATAACTCATAGACATAATGTATTATTCTAATTTTAAAATTATTTTAACTCCCATTCTAATTAGTCTGCTTTAGAGAAGAATCACTGCATCTCATAGGTGGTTGCATATTACAGCCGGAGGATTACTGAATAAATCTTAATAAAAATGTTAAAATGCTGTGGTAATATAAAAGCTTTCATCGCACCTATGAATGATATAATTACAGTTCTTTTAGATTTAATCCAATGTAATCACGATAATTAGAATTTATTGACTACATTTGTGGCTTGCAATTTGAGATAGGTATTAATGCTATGACTAATTTCACTACACATTTGATCACACTGTTTCAGTGTAGCATCTTTAGAAAGCAAAGACAAAATATAAATGTTTTTGCTTGCAAAGTTTATATTTGATCTTCATGTTTAAATGATTTTCTCCATTAAAACAATTAAGAGTTTGTTGGCTATTTAGAGATAAATGTGGTAATAATTTCATTCTTCACATACTGAAAAAAATGTATTAAAATATATGCATCTCTGGGCATATTTGATATGATAAAATAGCAGAGGAAATCCATACACACACACACACACACACACACACACACACACACACATAACATTCAAAGCAGAAGGAGGGAAAGAAAGGAAGGAAGGAAAAAAGAAAGACTGGCATGGGAAGGAAAGTAGGAAAAAGAGCAAAGAAAGAAAAAAATTTAAATGAAAGAGCAAAGAAAGGGGAAAAGAAGAGTTATTTATTCCAGCTAATTTCATGTAAGTTACTCTGTTTCACTGTGCAAAGCAACCTAATTGTCTTATTTTTTTTATTATACATACTTCAGTGGATTTGAGAGAGACAACCAAGATTTCAAATCTTATCAGCTAGAGAGATTATTTCATCCCTCCAACAGAGGGTTTAGTAAATATTATCTTTTTCCCGGTTTGTCCTTTGCTAAGCATAAGAACCAAAATGCCAATATGAAATGTGGACTAGGTCACCTAAAAATGTTGAAACCAATTATTTGCCTTTACTTGCAGGTCAAAATTGGCTAAACCTGTTAATTAAACTCAATCATAACATAATTATATAAAAGTTTTCATGCAGACATATGAGTTTGTCTTAGACTCAAAGACCGTTTGTTGCTAGTATCTTGTTTTTTGTTTTTTATTTTTTTTTTCAACTTCTCTTCATCCAATTTTTGTCAAACCCAAGACTACATTTGTATTATACTTGTAGTAATAAAGACGCTGGACTTGGGATAGTCATATTCCCCTCCTGTTTCTCCTATAGATGAAATAACCTTATCCCCAAATGGTAAAATAGGTGAAGGATTAGAGTCATGATGTAGAAAAATATTCATCTCCCCAGTTAATATTACAAAAAATATCCTGATTGTCTACATGGCCACTGAGTTTCCACAGAGAAGAAAAAGGCAAAGTAGTTTAGAAAACCCTTCATCATTCATACCATTTTATCCTGATCGTTTATACGTAAATAATTTAAGTCCTGTATATTGTACTTATGCAGTGCAGGATATTTAAAGAAAAATAAAATATAATGTTTGTCCTCAAGTAGACAGATGTTATGTTCAACAGTAATTCAAAAAGGAGGAGCCCAATTAAGAAAAAAAAACACAAATGCAAAAATCCTGGATTATCAATACCCATGTCATTGAGATATACAATAAATTTAGTAACTTTATTGACTTCAGGTTACAGGACTGTAAGTCTGACACAGAAGAATCTATGTATATTTTTTACTTAACTGGGTAGCAAGAAAAGCACAATACATAAAGAGGAACATATAACTTAGGTAAGTATGAACAATAAGCGGTGGAAATAGAAATCTAGGATGTTATACCGTAGTTGTATACTTGCAATTAGAGAAATAATCAACAGAGTAAAAAGGATCTTTTGCCTTTTTTTGATGATCAACTGCCAGCTAAGAAGGTAACAGAGATAAATAGAGAATGTGAACTAAGTGGCAGGTAATTTTCACAGGAGAATGGAATAATAGCCACTTTTATTCAACCATTTGATGAAAGAAGGAGAAGTATACCTCCACAACTAGTTTCAAAGCAAGGCAAAATGTGTACCATATATCAAAAAAAAAGGGAGAAAATTGCCAAGAAAAGGTAAAAGAGAGCAATATTACGGCACTGAGCTGAATGAACGCTGGCTATATAAATTTATTCAGCTCTCTGAAACAACAACTTAACCCAGGAAAACATAAAAGTGCAATGGTATTTCAACACACAACTCAAGATTAATAAAAGCACAGCAAATCTCAAAGGTAAGACAATCCAATCACTAGCTTTTTTTAAGTTTATATTATCTCTTCCGAAAAGATGAATCAAAGACAGTGTGTGCCCAAAATAGGAGACCTGGTACTTTATTATAACCAGAAATGTCTATAATAAATTATAAATTCCCATACTTGGAACTGCAACGGGTAGGTATGATGGAAGAAGGAAAAAGAGGTTTGTCGGTTCATCCTGATATCACATGAATGAAATGGGAATAGAATATATTCTCCTTAATGATTGAGCAAAAGAAACCCTGACCATACAAGCATACAGCTGACACAGACACACACAATGACACACACAGCAGAATAAGTAGCACACATATTTGCTGTATTTGTCTGTGTTTTAATATCAAACACTGTCTCTGGAAAAAAATAAAGGTTTCAAGAAGGATTATTTAGGTTAATATTTCATTTAAATTCAAACTATAATGATATTTCTTATTGCTACCTGTTCTAAAACACAAAAGGATTCCTCTGAAACATCACATAACCATACCATAGATTCTTTTAAAAAGATGGCCTACAAAAACTAAGAATAGGAAATAGTAGTTATTTACACAGACCTTAGCTAAGATACACATAAGCTTTGCCTCAAATTGCTAGATTAAATGGCCATAGCACTAACATTTCTGTTTAATTTAGCCTCTAGCAACCCTTTTTCAAAATCTGTGGATGCCCTGACTATCCCCATACCAGGGGTTCTACCCTAAAAGGCAACAAATCTAAGCAGAGAAAAATTATTCTTTATCTCAAGTATACTGAAAGGATCATGCACACATCACCAAGCCCAGTATGTGAACTGATAGTCAAACACTCATTCACATGTGAATCACAACCATGAATCCTTGGATGGAACAAACCAGTGTATATAAATGAATAGAAAATAACCCTAAAGTGTTTTTTTGTTTTTTGTTTTTGCTTTTCGGTTTTTTGCCATGGTGGTAAATCCGAATCATCCCTTGTAAAACACTAATAGCATTTTTCTTACAAATATGTCAAAAAAAAAAAAACCTATATGTTTAATGGCTTACTTGAAAGACACAGATATGATTGTTTTGTAAAATAATTTGTTATTAGATCAATTCTATAATTTCATCTTGTGCTCTTCACTGGATTAGATTTGCTTAACTCATAGAACAGTCTTTCTCTCCCTATAAACTTTTCATAACATACACAAAGAATACCAGTTTAATCTAGTCTACAAAAAAAAAGAAAATGAAAGAGTGATATCAACACAACTCCAATTACTTCAATATGAGCCAGTGCCTACTGAAATGGTGAGTATAATCACAACTTGAAACATAGTCCCCAGTTGAGAAAATTTGTTGAAGCTAGTCACTGTCTTCTACCTCATCTTTTCATTTATTAACAGAATTGTGTACTTTTTATTTTCTAAATGTGGAACATAAACTTTATATTGAGCTGCACAATTAGATGGATTTCTCTGCTTAAATGCTATGAATATCCCATGAAATAATCATTTTTGGTGTCATGAAACTTTTTGAATGTCAATTCAACTATAGAAAATGATGATGTATTTTATAAAGAACTGAATTTCAAAGGTCACTCTCTTACGTATTTATGAGAAATAATAAATATAGTTAATTTTTTTCCATTATTTTCTGAGTTCAACTAGACACACTCTTATCCTAGATGGCAAAATTCTAGAAAGTGTATTTTTAAAGAGAAGTAAACAGAAAAAGAAAATGGCTGATTTACATCTCTTTGAAAGTGTTGCCTGAAAGCCAAAAGTGATCATCTTCCTACCAAGACATTAAAAACTGGCACAACAATACGTTAATTGAACTTTTAAGCAGAAAACAGTTTGTAGTTAGAGACAGTGTTTTCCAGAAAACTGAAATTGCATCAATAGCGATTTGCTGGGAGTTGGGAGGTATGGGTGCTAGTCCATGGAGTCATTTTCAGGAATGAGGCAAATGCTGCTATCAAATGTTGTCCAGGTTCCAGTGCTACAAAAAATTCCCTAGGGGTCACCTAAACTATATTGTTCCTCCAAATGTTTCTTCTAAAGATATGTCTAAAAATAAAAGTTGCACATCTTAAATAGGGAACATAATAGGGAAAAATAAATCTGAAGATTTCTATATTCTATATTTTTCTGAATAAGAGTAGCTCATTAATTATTGAATCAACATAATATGTGAAACATGAAGGACAATAAATAGTAAATATTCCTATACAAAACAAGTAAATGTAGTGACCAGTTTCAGTGTGTTTATATAGAGGTACATATTTCTTTTAGTCCTTCAACTAATTTTTTTGTTGTTGTTGAAACCCAATGCTGTTCATATAACCTTGAGTCAAGCAAGGAAAAAGGATTTTCATATTTTTTTTCTAACCTTGGATACAAACAAAGTATTGATTTTTACCCATGTATTTTAGCAAATGGTGCCGAGATGCTGTGTGTATCTGATGACCCTTTATTTTGGCAGTGGAGCTATGGTGAACAGCTGAACATTAAGTACTGCAGACACACCCCCAATCTGTCTAGTATACAGATGCAGCTGCAGTACTGGCACTAGGGTGCTGCTAAATGTTGTTTTGCTCAAAACCTTGAGTAATTTTAAAATGACAATTAATATTTCATGAATCAAATAAAATTGATAATTCACATTCTTCTTCTTCAGATAATTTCTCATGGTGAGTAACAAGTGTCTAAACATTACTCACATGTTGAACTATTTGTATGAATTTACCCAGTTACGAACAAAATATTATTAGGCTCTTTGAGTACATTCATATTTTTCATATTAAACAAAACCAGCAATTCAGCTTACTATCATTCAGGCTTATTCCAATAATGGGCAGCTTTTGATATACAACCATAAAAAATATTGAAATATTGCTTGAGTGACTATCAGTAAATATGTTGGTTTGCTGAGTCATTCAAAACAACCAAATTAACTTTAAAGTCAAATATTAAAAGTTATAACTTAAAAGTTAATATTTGACTTTAAAGTTAATATCTAAACCTGCTTCAGATTTTTGTCAGTAAACAAATGATTTAATTTAAATCATCCTTCCTATTCATTGTTGCACAATGTATATTTTTAAATAGAACCTGCATTTTTTAAGAAGCGAAATGAAAATCTCACTATTGCATTTTTTATTTGGAAATAACTATTGCTTCCTAAAACTATTTCCACAATGGCTTCAGAAGCATAACATTTTAAAGAAATTTGTTAATGTTGTTCCCCT
This sequence comes from Cebus imitator, assembly GCF_001604975.1. Taxonomy (NCBI): domain Eukaryota; kingdom Metazoa; phylum Chordata; class Mammalia; order Primates; family Cebidae; genus Cebus; species Cebus imitator. The sequence goes on from NW_016107428.1 coordinate 5,306,561, forward strand.
CGGTCAACTTCATAATTAGATTCATTATTAGTAGCATACCTCATCTTTATAACACTAACAAGATAGTTTCTACTGGAATTCTCTATTTGTTTTCAACTTTTTCTGTCTTTTGACAGATACATTACAGTCTAGTAACTTATGGGGTTCTTTAAAAACCTTAGCTTTTGATCACCGTATTTGCTTCACAAAAAGAAAGAACAGTATGATAAATCAACATTTTGCTTTGCTTTGTCCAAAATAACATTTTATTTTTGCTGCTAAACAAAGAATATTGTCCATTCATACAGATCCAATTTAGTGCCCACACAATAAATCATATTTTTGATAGATTTAAAATATCTGAGCTTCTAAGATAAGTTCTGTTTGAAAAAAAATATTTTATGATGCCTACTCTAATCATTATTAAATTGTCTAAGTAATCCTAAGTGCTTTTGTTGAGATACATTTTAGGGGGTCTCATATGCCTCTCCAATCTCTAAAAATGAATTTTAAAAACCAATGGAGACCTAATTACCTCATCTTTCTGTATATTTTGGCCTAGCTTTTATTTACCTTCATTTTATGTATTTATTTTTTATGCAGTTGGCATTATACTAACCGTCAATTTTCCTAATTCTTAATTCTCTCAGGTCTGATCAACCTCGTAATTAGTAAGTGAAGTCACAGTATCATTATGGCTCAAAGTAGCTGATAAACCCACTGTTGTGAATATGGGGTGAAATCAAGACATTTAATATAGAGGAGCCATATTTAGAACTGTCATGGGAGAGCACTGTAATTTTATTTTACATTATTCATTGATAATATTTTTTTTGTTTGTTTTCCATTTCTGCTGGGAAGAAAAGAACAACCTAGTGTTTTGTTTTTTGTTTTTGTTGTTGTCTGTAATACATGTGCAGAACGTGCAGGTTTGTTACACAAGTATACACATGCCATGGTGGTTTGCTGCATCCATCAATCCATCATCTACATGAGGTATTTCTCCTAATGCTATCCCTCCCCTAGGCCCGCACCCCCTGAGAGGCCTCGGTGTATAATGTTCCCCTCCCTGTGTTCATGTGTTCTCATTGTTCAACACTCACTTATGAGTGAGAACATGTGGTGGTTGGTTTTCTGTTTCTGTGCTAGTTTGCTGAAAATGATGGTTTTCAGCTTCATCCATGTCCCTGCGAAGGATGTGAACCCATCCCTTTTATGGCTGCATAGTATTCCATGGTGTATATGTGCCACATTTTCTTTATCCAGTCTATCACTGATGGGCATTTGGGTTGGTTCCAAGTCTTTGCTATTGTGAATAGGGCTGCAATAAACATATGTGTGCATGTGTCTTTATAGTAGAATGATTTATAATCCTTCAAGCTACCATTGACTTTCTTCACAGAATTGGAAAAAACTACTTTAAATTTCATATGGAACTAAAAAAGAGCCTGTATAGCCAAGACAATCCTAAGAAAAAAGAACTAAGCTGGAGGCATCACACTGTCTGACTTCAAACTATACTACAAGGCTATAGTAACAAAAACAGCATGTTACTAGTACCAAAACAAATATGTACACCAATGGAACAAAACAGAAAATGCCACAAACCTATAACCACCTGATCTCTGACAAACCTGATAAAAACAAGCAATGGAAACAAGGTTCCCTATTTAATAAATGATGTTGAGAAAACTGGCTAACCATATGCAGAAAACTGAAAGTGGACCCTTTCCTTATACCTTATAGAAAAATTTACTAAAAATGAATTAAAGCCTTAAACATAAAACCTAAAACCATAAAAACCCTAGAAGAAAACCTAGGCAATGGCATTCAGAACACAGGCATGAATAGAGACTTCATGACTAAAACACCAAAGCAATAACAAAAGCCGAAATTGATAAATGGGATCTAATTAAACTAAAGATGGTCCGCACAGCAAAAGAAAATATCATCAGAGCAAACAGGCAACCTACAGAATGGGAGAAAATTTGTGCAATCTATCCATCTGACAAAGGGCTAATATCCAGAATCTACAAGGAACTTAAACAAATATACAAGAAAAAAACCACCCCATCAAAAAGTGGGCAAAGGATATGAACAGACACTTCTCAAAAGATGACATTTATGCAGCCAACTAACATATGGAAAAAAGCTCATCATCACTGGTCATTAGAGAAACGCAAATCAAAATCGCAATGAGATACCATCTCATGCCAGTTAGAATGACAATCAACCTAGTTCTTTTGATGACTAATGTTCTACCATGAATTGACTAGGAAGGTTTATAGTAAAGTCTTCCTTTAATAGAGATCAGTTAAATAACTAACAAAGAAAAACATACATGTAACTTCAAAAACTGAGAAGTTTTTAAAAAAAAATACTCATAGCAACCCTACCAGACAGGTAGATAGATTTTTTTATACCAATTGTTTATATATAACAGTCTCAGAGAAGTTGAATACATGTTCAAAGGAAAGAACAAGTCAGTGATCACTCAGAACTAAAATGCTATGGCTTGATTTTCAAACTTAGAGTCGGAATCATTTTGTGGCTTAGATGAGACCTGTCTGGCATTTTAGTGCACTATGTCTTTCACATAGAAAAGCTTTTAGCTGTAACCTATGAAATTTACTAAGTTATGCCAATGTCACTGTATAATGCAATTCTTTCTGTAGGAGTAAATAAATGGGTCAAATATGTTGTTTACTGTAGAAGATATGTCATCAGTTACATAAAAGTCTTCAGTCAGCAATTTATCTTTTCTAAGAGTATTTGTGAAGAACTAAATCTTAAAAAGTACATGGATAAAGAGAAAGTAAAAAGAATAATTTTAATTACTTCACAGTTTCTATTCTCTTTAATTGATAGATGGATAGACTTCCATGTTTGGAATTTAAATGAGTCTTTTCAAAGATACATCAAATATGATATTTGAAAAACAATTTTGAGGAAATTTTCAAAAATCAAAATTGTGATAATTCATAGAATAAAATGAAATATTAAAAGTCTAACAAAAATTAAAATTAGAATAATTTTTATTAATAAGATTGGCTTATAACCAAACTATTTATTAACTAATAACTACAGTATATTACTTGAAATATCCCTTTCAAGTAATCCCTTTATTAAGATTTCCCATGTCAGGAATAATATTTTTTGGCTTATAATCTTTTAATGATATGTCTTAAAAATTGAAAGTACATCAATATCTAAAGAGGATAGCTACAGTCACAAAGGTATGAGAATTAAAAATTAAATTTCTTATTAACATCAAAGGTGAATTTGGAAAGAAGATACAGTAAAACTTTGGTTAGCAGAAACCCATAGCCAAGGTTTCAATTAATCAGGATTTTTCTTAGCTTTACGAAGAAAACCATATTATATGAAAATGATATTATATTAAAAGTTTAGTAAAAAGTAATTTTAGACTAAATTTTGAAGTAACTATATTGCTGTTCAGTCCTCCACGTCATATATTAAGAAGTGATTTAGAGATTATAATTCTACAGCATTATAAGCCCTTTAGTCCTCACCAAGGATTTAAACTATATTCAACTTTTAGAATGTCTAAAATCCAGTCAATGAATAATGCTTGATTCACTTTCAGACAGTGTTGCCTACTTCACCTTTGTTAATGCTGATTAACTGAACTAAGAGAAGAGCACTATCTGGGCATAAGTGTTCTTAGAGTAACAGGCACAATAATGCTTGTAATTATGAGAATGCTAAATTAATGCAAAATTATTGAGACACACTTTCACCAATTACACATTTAACTGTTAAAATAATATTTTAAGTCTTGATGATCTTTTCATGCACAAACAGGTCTTTCTTTCATCTTTGTTAAAGCTATTCATATAGAAGATTTGATTTCCACTAGGGAATATAGAGGCCATGAAATAGCCAATTTACTTCTTTGTTCAAAAAGTCAAAAAATCATGTGATCATGTGCATGCCCTGATTTTATAGAAACCAAAGATACATAGGTGTTTCAAAGATCAGACATTTTCCAAGAGATAAAGAGAGCTAGAGCCTTCAGAAAAGTCAACTAAGTCTTATTAAACAACCAGGATTCCGACAGTGTATGTATTCGTGAAGTGCATTGTCAGTAAATTGTAAGTTGAAGGGGCTCTCCTTCACCATTTCCCTGAACTTTTCACTCTCTACCACTGTTCCATGGGAACTCCACATGATGATTCTGCCAAAAAAGATAGATTCCTGCTCCACAGCAAACAGGAAGTATGGGCACTTCATGGAAGACAGAGCACTTCTTTTCTTTTCAGAAATAGGTTTCTCATGAAATATTCATTTTCACTCTCATCCACTCTACCTCTTGAAATGGATTAGTGGATTAAAAGGTCATGTTTTTATTGTTTTTAATACTTTTCTCTGCAATTCTGCATATATATGGACATTTGACTCATACATGCTTTCATCTGAGATAGGGAGTTAGAATTAGCTTCATACCAATATCCTATTACACCAATTCATTGCATTGTCAGTAGGATGTATTTATTTGTTCAATGTCAAATTATTAAGCACTATGTAAATGTTGGTATCTGTGAATTATGAACAAAATTAAGTTTTCTAACTTTATGAACTTTCAGTCTAATTCAGATATATTACTCATGAGGCCATATTCTACTCACAAAGGCTTAGAGGGCAAAGCTAATTGATGTCCAGGCTCAGTACGGTTTCCTAAGTATTTGCTCTCAGAGCATCAAAATGTCACCAGATATGATTTTTTCAAGTCATTTGTTAATATTCATGAACCATGTGAAAGCAGGGCGAAAATATTATTTAATATTGTATACCACAGAACCCAGCACCATTTGATAAACAATTTCTTCTTTAATTTGTACAGTACTTTTTGAATTTAAAAAGGTTAGTAATGTCTTTTACTTTAAAATAATATCAAACATGAAATAGATGCTTAAAAAACTAGAGAAAAGGATGAGCTCATTCATCTTCCTAAATAAATCTGAAAAATTTGAACAGAGGATTACTACTATAAGTGTATAGGAATTATAAATGTATTTACTAATTTATTTTATTCAGTGCCACCTCTGAGTCTAGCACTGTTTTAGGCTTTCGGAAATCATTAATGAACAAAAGACAAGACCCTTGTGGGGCTTACATCATGTTGGAGGAGAAGATGCACAATAAACATAACAAATAAGGAAACATAGTAAAACATCCCCAACTTGAAATGTATAAAGGCTTTTTGTCTCCCCGGGAGTGGGTGGAGGCAGCCAGGGCTTACCTGTACACTGACTGGAGATCAGCTGAAAAAAAAAAAAAAAAAAAAAAAAAAGAGCATTTGGAAGATAGAGTAAAAAATAAGGAGGCAATTTAAGATTATATAGGTTGGGTATTATCCAAGGTAAAACTTGAATAAAGACTTGAAGAAAGTGAAGGTTTCCAAGTAGTTTTCTGGAGGAAGTGTATTTCAAGGAATAAATCAACATTCATTGAGTGCTAACTAGGAGCAGAGACGGTAGTGAATAGAGAGAGGCAAGACTGTACCCTAAATTATGCCTGTGCCTTTGCAAGTTACAGAATAAGGAATGAAGGATAGAATAGAAAAGTTAGGTAGATGGCAGAATAAAACATGTATTTTAACAATAAGTAATCAGAAACAAAATACACCATGACCACACTTTTGAGCATTCAGATAAGATAACTAAGAAGTGGGTACCTGAATAGGCTTTGAAATGATCTCTCATGAAGTCATCAGAGAGGTGTTGGAGGATATAAAAGATAAGATTGAAAAGTTCTTGAATATTTCCCCCACCTATGCCATAGGAATTATTTTTAATAGAATTTATATTCTTTCAGCACTTTTCCTGTGTAACAGTATCTATTTACCCATATTCTGCCTTTCCTCCTTTACTATAGACTAACCATCTTTTTCAAATTAGTCTAACCTACTTCTGCAGTAGATTGCATTTTCTCCTCTCTTGCATCAGTTTTTCTTATATTTGTTCTTTAAATCAGCATGAAAATGGACTATTTTAGTTGCTTTTTTCTTCTTCTTAAAACAAAACACCTCCCTGAACTCTTCTCATTCTACTTGGAAAATGATCAGTCTTTGGCCCTCCTCTCCCACTGAAACTACTCTTGTAAAAGTCACTACCGATGTTGCTGTATTAGTCCATTTTCACACGGCTATAAAGAACTGCAAGAGACTGGGTAATTTATAAAGAGGTTTAATTGTCTCACGGTTCAGAATGGCTGTAGAGGCCTCAGGAAACTTACAATCACGGCAGAGGGCTGAGAAGAAGCAAGACACCTCTTTCGCAAGACACGTCACCGCAGGTAGACGTCCCAAGTGAAGTGGGCAGAGCTCCTTATAAAACCTTCAGCTCTTGCGAGAACTCACTCATTAACACGAGAACAGTAAGGGGGGAAAACATCCCCATGATTCAATTACCTCCACCTGGTCTTTCCTTTGACACGTGGGGATTACAATTCTAGATTTGATTTTTGGTGGGGGCGCAGCCAAACCATAACAGGTGATCCGGTGATGCTTCCTGGTTCTCCATCACGCTTGATGTAGCAGCAACATTGGCCGCAGGTGTGATCTGTCTTCTTTTGTGGAATCGCCAACGTCTTTTATCTTCTAAGAAACTATACAACTCAGGTTTTCTTCCACTTCCTCAGTTGTCTTCTTTTCTGGTTTGTCCTCCAGTCCCCAACCGCTAAAGAATGGACTGCCTTCAATGGTCATTTCTTGGACCTTATCACAGGCTCAGTTATCTGAAAAAAATACATTGATATGCAGTTTGGCATGCAGAATATTTATTAGGAATCAGTACCTGTGAAGAAAGGGGAAGGTTAGCAATATTGGGCAGAAATGGAATTGCACTACTGGGAGAAATTGAACTACAGTGCAGATTCATGGCAGTCTCGGAAGACCAATTAGAAGGAGAATCAGAGTTGCCCTAAAGTGAGCAAAATGGTTCCACCCTTATTCTCATGCCCATTCAGCCATTGCATATGGGTGGACCACCAAGAGCAACTGAGTAGCTGGTACTACGGGCATGTACCATCATGCCCGGCTAATTTTTTTTTATTATTATTATATTGTTACTATAGACGGGTTTCGCAGTGTTCGCCAGGATGGTCTTGATCTCCTAACCTTGTGATCCACCCTCCTTGGCCTCCCAAGTGCTAGGATTACAGGCATCAGGCACCGCACCTGGCCAAGGCAACTATTTTTAATTATCTGTCTAAAAGATCTCATATCTCTTGTCTCTCTGGTACTGGCCCCTGGTGCCTTATTTAATTCATTTGGCGAAGTAATGTTTTCCTGGATGGTCATTATGCTTGTGGATGTTCCTCAATGTCTAGACATTGAAGAGTTAGATATTTACTGTAGTCTTCACAATCAGGCTTGTCTGTACCCATCCTTCTTGGGAAGGCTTTCCAGGTATTCAAAGGGACTTGGGTACTGTGATATAAGACTTTGGTCACTGCAGCTATATCTGCTTTAGGAGAAACTTCAAGTCCAGTCACATTGTAGTTCTTGTAGACTTGTAGATGTACTACCTTGGTGGTCTTGGATGAGATCTGGAAGAATTATCTGCATTACCACACAGGGAGCATTGTTTTTTTCCTTACATCCCCACCATGCAAAAGGAGCTCTCTCTCTCTCTCTCTGTACTGGCCTTCCTGGAGCTTGAGGAGGAGTGACACAACACCCCTGTGGCCACCACCGCTGGGACAGCACTGGATCAGACCTGAAGCCAGCAAAGCACGAGGTCACATGCTGCCCAAATCCACTGGCTCCAATGCCGGCACAGCTCTAGGCCTTGCCTAGGAGTTGCAGTCATTGTGTTCTAGACAGGTTTTCAACTTAATCTAGGACCCCAAAGCACTTTAGCACATGGTGGTGAGGCTTGCTGAAACTCAGTTTTCTACTGCTTGGATGTGCAAATTTCCTATGGCTAGGGCTCCTCTAAATGCTGCCTCCATGGGCATCAGCTGAGTTCTGCTCAGTCTTGGCAGTTATGGTGATCAGCTGAGTTCTGCTCAGTTTTGGCAATTATCGTGATCACTCACTTGATTTTTGGTTCTTGGGAACATGCTTTTTGTGTAGATAGTTGTCAAATTAGGTGTTCCTGCAAGGAGGATGATTGGAGGAGTCTTGTATTTAGCCATCTCACTCTGCCTCTCTCTCATGGAGCTATTTTTGAGTGTTCTTTTTCTCTTACACTTCATATTCAATATGAATGCAAATTTTATTGAATTTATTTGCCAGAAAATGGACTTTTACTACTTTACCATCTTATTTTGCAAAGTGATTTTTCTGGGGCCATGAAAGGCAGAATTTTTTGTATCAAGAAGATAGGTGGCCTCTAGTTCCCATAAGTGATTGGCATACTGAATAATTCTGTGGGCTGCCAAGAACGTGAAACCCATTAAGGGATCAGGCAGAGTGCAGCTGGTCTGGCTGTCAGGAGGACTAGCTGGATGAGAAGTCTTTCTCACTAGGTTGCAGGGGGATATCTGGTAAAAACAACAAGACTCACAGCTTCAGGCCTTTGGGGCCCTGTGAGGCCCATAGATATCCAAACAGGCAGCACATGGAATCATGGACCTTACAATTCATAACTCCATACCAATTTGCCTAATCCAAGCCGCCATTACTGCAATAGTCTTATTAACTAATCTGAATAAAGTGGTCCCAAAGTTCCTATTAAAATTTAAGTCAGATTGTGTCATTTCTCTGCTCAAAACCGTAAAATGCTTTCTCATCTCCATTAGAAAAAGAGCCAGAATTCTTAAATAGCTTTAAAAGCCTAACATTTCCTTCCTGGCTACGGCAGCTTCTCCGACTTTTTTTTCTAATACTCTCTTTCACTCACTCACTATGTTTTAGCCACATTGACCCCCATTCTTCCTGATGAATTCATTTAAAATGTCCCAATATCAGGAACTGTGCACCTGCTCTTCCTTCTGCCTTAAATGCTTTACTACCCACTTCAAGTCTTTGTTCAGTCATTCACCTCTTTTGGATGTCTATTCACATGGCATCTTTATAAAGAGGCCTCTTCAAACTTTTCATTTTAAATTCTGTACATTCTCATACAGCATGTTAGCTACGTCAATACTTTATTTAATTCCCATACAGTTATCACCATCTAAAATATTACATGATTATATATGACGTGTTCATCTGTCTACACTGAGATGCACAGTACATGAGGACAGGTAGTTTGCCTATCAGTTCATTCTCATAACATCATCACCTAAACAAATTTTTGGTAGATTTGGGAACATGATAAGTATTTGTTGAATAAAAAAAAATAAACCTATCATTGTTTATTATTTCATTTATATGATATAATATAAAAATTTAAAAAGTTTTTCAAACATTGAACATGATTTTTCTCAAGAAACATAGTACTAAATTAGGTTTTCTTTGTTTTCTACCAATTTCACACATGAGATCAGGCTTCTGAGAAAGTGACCTATAGGGGTTGGGAAACATAGGCTGGGCATTACCCTTTGGGGTAAACTTTCGCCAGTGAAAGAGAGACAACAGAAAGGACCCATCACATCATTTTTTGCATTTCAACTCAACGATTCTTACAGCTTCTCCAAAGATCTTCAGTGTGGCCAAGCTCCAATTTCTGGTGAAGCTATCAGCATCTCTGCAAGATCCAATCTTACTTTTGCATTTCCTCCTGCTCTGCCTTACATCCTTTTTTCTTTCACTATTGTATCAAATTACTTCTTTCAGGAAAAAAATGGCATATAAGTAATTACTCACACATAATTTCTATAGAGAAAACAAACTGCAATACTCATATCCCAGGACAGAATTTCTCCAAGTAAAAGAAGTGGCCATTACTAGAAAGGAATATCCAATCTAGTTGGTAGATTGGGAAGGACTGTACCATCTAGTTAGTAGCATCGGTTACAAAATGTTAAATAACATAGAATCAATAATTAGAGAATAAATCCATATTGAAGAACAGATCAAAGGAATAAGAATTGAAAAAAGCAGTATAATTGTTACAGGTTGAATTTAACAGGGAATATTGATCTTAAAATATTTCAAGATATGGATTGGCAGATCATACATTTCAGGAAATTGCAGCCTGGAGAAAATCTTCAACCAGAGATATGTTATGGGAATGCAACTGCATGAAAGAGAGATTGAGGACAATGAAAGAAGGGATTTCTATATCCAGAATTTACAAAGAACTAAAACAGATTTACAAGAAAAAAGCTAACAAGCCCATTCAAAAGTGGGCAAAGGATATGAACAGACACTTTACAAAAGAAGACATACGTGAGGCCAACAAACATATGAAAAAATGCTCATC
>NW_016107428.1:5317031-5352811 GCF_001604975.1 Cebus imitator
TAGAAATAGAAATTCCATTTGACCCAGCAATCCCATTACTGGGTATATATCCAAAGGATTACAAATCGTTCTACTATAAGGACACGTGTACACGAATGTTCATTGCAGCACTATTTACAATAGCAAATACCTGGAACCAACCCAAATGCCCATCAATGATAGACTGGTTAGGGAAAATGTGGCACATAAACACCATGGAATATTATGTAGCCATCAAAACTGATGAGTTTGTGTCCTTTGTAGGGACATGGATGAACCTGGAAACCATCATTCTCAGCAAACTGACAGAAGAGCAGAAGATCAAACGCTGCATGTTCTCACTCATAGGCGGGTGTTGAACAATGAGAACATATGGACGCAGGGAGGGGAGCACTACACACTGGGGTCAGTTGGGGGGAAAAAGGGGAGGGACGGCAGGGGGTGGGGAGCTGGGGAGAGATAGCAAGGGGGAGATGCCAGATGTAGGTGATGGGAAGGAAGGCAGCAAATCACACTGCCACATGTGTACCTATGCAACAATCTTACATGTTCTTCACATGTACCTCAAAACCTAAAATGCAATAAAATAAATAAATGGGGGAAAAAAAGGTAACATAAAATGATTTAAATTAAAGCAATTCGAGCAAGGGAGGCACATTTCTTTAAAAAAGTAAGGTTGAATACCACACTGGTTTTTCAGATGAAGTTTTCTTTTTTTTTTTTCCTTTTTTTTCTCCATATTGTTCAGAGAATCTAATTCCATCAGAACTACTGTCAAATAAATTTTATGTAAAACGTAAAAAAAAAATTAAAAAAGCAACTTAGAATGGGTAAGGTATATAGGTGTAATACAAAGGGACTTACTCAGGATAAGTGCTAAAGGTACGATTAAAAAGTAGCTAGCTTCCCACATACAAAAGGAAAAGATAAGTAGATTTTATGGTACAATATGAACCTTCCTCCAAGATTTTCCATAATATTCTCCTGACTTTACTCTCACTATGGGGTGTGTGTGTGTGTTTGTATTGTGTTGTGTGTATACACACATATTTCTATCAAAATAACATCATTCCTTTGAATTTTTTTGTTAGAATATGGTTTAGTCTGAAAATGGATATTTTAGTAGATCAATAAAATTGGGAGGCGTAAGTCTGCAACATGAGTCATTTCTGGTAATGTAAGCTCAGGAGAAAAGATAAAATGAAGAATTCTGTGCAGCCATGGAAGCTAATAACAGTCCAGGGACTTAAGAAACAATTGTGCCATGAATGAATGAAGGCCATGGAAAAGAATGCCAAAGGATGTAGGACACTCCATCTGTCTTACAGTGTTGCCCAGGAGCAACCTTGACATAGAATAAATGTAGTAAAAAAAATCTAGCAGTGAAAATAGTTTGCAGGTAACATAAAAGCATATAAATAGTAGATAGCATTTCCTCTGTATGCAGCGTAACTCATACACTTTTACTGTCTTGTCATAGATTAACAACTTGGCAAAAGCCTACAGTGGACAGTAAAATCCATGGAGCCAGCAACCATGATTGTTTTATTCATCACTATGTAGCAGAACTTGGAACAGCACCTGTCACATAGAATTCAGCACCTATTTATTAAATTAATGGATTGATTATCTCAGGGGCTCGCAAACTTTCTCAGTTCACAGTAGCTTAGTATCCCAATAATTTTTCATGGCCTCTTTTAACAAAAAGAAATAACTAACAGTTTATTAAATAACAAAAGGCCCAAAGGCTCTACATCTTAATAGCATTACTTGGGGGCTAGAATTTCAACATATGAGTTTGGGGGTGATACAAATATGCAGTCTGTAGCACTTTTCAAAGTAGTAGTTTTCTTGATGTCCAACAAACATTGCTAAATTTTCCTAGAAAATTAATATATCTCTCAGTGCTCCTGACAGTTGCTACTTGGGAACCTACGGTTTAACTTAAAATAAATGAAAAAGTTGTCCATTAAATTTTAAATTTCAGAATTTTTACATAAAAAAATAAAGCCCTCTTTTGCATCTTCACTATAGAACAAAAAAAGGTACTAACAAAATTGTAAAAATTAGGACATACACCCTGAGTGATGTCACTCTTACTAATTACATTAAAATTTTAAAAGCTATTTCCCAAAATAACAATTAATTGACCAATTCCAAGTTTTTCAAATTTTATTCATTAGACTTTTAAACAGACTAAATATAACCTTTAAAAAAGTAAGGGCAGATTTTGGATATATAAATACTAAGGTTGCTATTCTGTGACACAATACAGAAACACTACAGTTTCCAGCATTTCTGTTATTAAATAACATAGATTAGCTTTCAAAAGCAAAACAAGATACATTTACCTTCTTTAACTTCAAATATTTTTAAAGTATTATTTTATTTATATATTTCATACAAGATAAAGAATGGATGTCATGTCAGTGGTTTCAGTGCCATTGTGTAGTATGTCTCCCAGGAGTCAGCAATTTACAACCCTGACTGCTCTCAGCTAAGCTGTGGCTTACCAAACAGCAACAGAGGATAGGAAAATGCTTTTAACAACAGCACAAACATGTCTACACTTCAGCATAGAGCTTTTACTGATATTCTTCTTAGGTACTCAAGGTAACAATTTCCCACAGATCACAGTTCTAAATAATGATGTGTTAATTTTCTAGCATTATTCAGACAAAACCAACAAATTATAAGATAGCATAGAAGGATGGACAAATTTGAGAGGAATGTGTAGTAAAAATATAAAAGCCAGTTTTTATATAGATTATCAGCCTAGTTTATTATAAACAAATTCTTAGTTATCTCTATTGTCAACTACACAGTATTGAAAACAGGGGTGGTTATTTAATTCTACTCAATGACTTAGTAATAAACAGTCTATAAATGTAATGTGAAAGTTATCTAATGTCCTCTTATTCTGACTAAAAATAGAATCAGGCTTACAATTATAATATGTGAATGAATCTAAGTCTAAGGAGGACATTAGCCCAGTTCAGGTAGTTTCTCTTTATTTCTGGAACCTCTGAAGAGACATCACATCAAAACATAAAACCTGTCTGTCAGCTGGAGCCATTATAAGTGGGATAGATTTTCTCTCTTGTGCATTGTTCAGCCAATAGACATCCAATGTGGGAAGATATTGAAGATTCACATGGCCATTTCTAGTTTCATTGCACCTGCCTTACTTTGTGGATCAGGTCTTCTTTGACCAGGGTAAAATAAATCATTGACTTACTGTCATACTTTAGTAAAGAAAGCTATAAGACAATGGGTATCTCCTGTTATCATGTTCATTTGAAAAAACTGAAATACTTTCTGTCTTTTTTTGGGGGGGGGTTATTATTGGTTTAAACATTTTGTTTCCTTTGCAAGATTTTTAAAAATCATTTTTTATTATTTTCTAACACTTATCTCTCCAGGCATTAATTATCCATGACTTCCAATATATCATGTCATCCTTGAAGATACTTTCCAAATATATATTTCCATTATAATGATTTTACTCCTTCTATGTTTGTTTATGCTTGATCATCTACAATGTCTCAGAAAGGTGGGTTTCAATATCAAGGTCTTCTCCGTTGGCCATCACCTAAAGATGACGCCTTCAACAGCAGAGGTATTTCTCTAGTTTAGGTTTTACATTATACATTATGAATTAGAGGTGGATTTTTGTTTGTTTCATTTTGTTTTGTTCTATTTTAATACAGCCTTGTACTGAATCATGCTAAATGACATTTACGGTTGAGGCTTCGGGATTGGGTCTAGGCTGACAATACTTACAAATGTTAACATATATGCTAGAATTAAGGTCAAATTATGATTTTCTTTCAGAAGTGCTTATAAAATACAACTAAGTTTTAAAATAATTTCTTTGTAACTCAAAGATTAGAAAAAATTATATTAATTTTCAAATGCTTACTATGATTTTTCACAGCAAGCTACTTGTCTATTTTCTTTGGACTAGTGAGCTGACTGGGAAGATATTCTCACAGCAATGGTAGAGGCACAAGAAATCACATCCAAATACAAAAGCATATTAAGCATTGACCAAAGGCATTTTTCACTTTCCCATTCACTTTCTTAAGGCAAAGTTGTAGAAAATTGTACTGTCCCATGAAAAGTGGGGGAAGGGCAAATTAAATAATTTTTGAACAATAGTATAATTAAGTGAAAGGGATATATATCCTCAAAAGGAATAGATATTCATTTTGAGCCAGGATGGTAGTTTGGAGTAGGTGATAGAGATGAACATGGAGAGAATTGTAAGACTGATGATATTTAGAGAGTAATATAGATAGAATTAGGGACTGGCTATGATGACTCTTGGAGAAGGTTTGTTGAGAAGGTACCAAGCAATATTCCTGGGATACAACTAGAATAACTTGATTGTCTTGTGTAGGCCTCTCCAGGGCAAACAGTGGAAAAGAGGAGGTTAGTTTTGTGGGTGGGTATGCAAGGTTACAAATAACTGTCATTATTTTAATGATTTTTTATCATTATTATTATTGTTGTTATTGCCAATTTGAAAAATTGATGAGTATACAGAGCTATATTTCCCATGCTTGGTGCAATAAACTGAATTTTTGTGTCTCCCTAAAATTTATACATTGAAGACTAATCCCAAGTGATGGTATTTGGAGGTGGTCTCCAGGAGGTGATTGGGTCATGAAGGTGGAGCCGTCATGAATGGGATTAGTGCCCTATAAAAGAAACCCCATAGAGCTCCCTCACCTTCTACCATGTGAGGACACAGTGAGAAGACGGTCCTCTGTGAACCAGAAAGTGGGCCTTCATCAGACGTCAAATCTGCCAATGCCTTGATCATAAAATTTCTACCCTCCAGAACTGTGAGAAATAAATGTTTGCTGTTAAGCCACCCAATCTATGATATTTGTGTTACAGCAGTCCAAACAGTCTAAGACACTTGGGCATAAATCTATTTAAAGACCCTGAAATCACTCAGCTATGTCCGGGGCTACCATTTCTTTCCTCCAACCAACAGTACCTGCAGTATTGTTCATCCACCCATCCCTCCCATCTTTGTACTGCCATGGTCACCCACCAGTAAAAATTATTGCACCTATTTACCATGTAGAAGTTGCCTTAGATCCTATTCTCACCTTCTCCTATAAAACTTTATATGTATATGTGGACATAAACATATATATGTATATTTGAGTTAATTGTCCTAGTTTTTGTACTGGGGACATACTTTCACTATTGTCCTCCAATTAATCATTTTCAGACTAGTAAGTTGGTTTGATCTTAACTCGAGGTTTTAATTGTCAAAAATATGTTGTTTCCAATATTTCTGCCTGGGTTAATCAATTGCATCCATAAAGCAGGTATTACAGCATCTCCCATACCAAATCCAGGCATTGAGATACTCTATCCCACACTGACCTCAACACCCTGGAGCCCTACTTGTTCAGGAGATAGAATTGAGAAAAAAATGTATATAAATTTATATAGATTTAAATTTTTTATTTTTAAATGTGTCAAAATGGTTTCTATTTTGACAAAAGCCTAAAACATTAAATAGTTTGAACTGCATTTAGGTGAAATATAAAAATAAAAAATGTTTTTACTATGATGACTGTAAACTATTATTACTATGATAATTTTACTATAATAATCGTAATAATATACTCAGCCTAGAAATCAAAATGAGGATTAAAAACAGAATCAAGAAAATAAGGCTTGCTTCCACTTAAAATGTTATTACTACTGCAGTACTTAAATTGCCCTTATATATATATTACATATATTAATGGGCTGTACCATTCAGCTCAGTAGCAGTGCAAGTGCATCTAGATCACACACACACACACACACACACACACACACACGCACGCAGACGCGCATGCATATACAATTTTTGACAAATTATTTAGCATTTTCAGCACAGCTGCACTGAGTATTTATTAATTGCCTATAAAATCGTCAAAATATGTTCAGTAAGAGCCAGCTTGGCATATATTGTACATAATCACACATTTGAGCTACACAGTTGTTTATTTCATTTTATAATCATGCTAATAATTACCAGATAACTAAATTATTCCACAAACTATAAATGTTATATTTAATTACTTTCTCAATTTTTACATGTTGCCATGGAGATTAAATTGCTAACTCAATCCATAAATTCAATTCTTTTATAATATCCATCTGTATCAATATGAATGTGGAATGAATTAATAAAGCTGGGAAGCATGTGCAAACAAGTTAGCATTTTCTTGATATGTTTTCTATTCACATAGCTTCTGTAAGATGCTGTGAAAATTTATCGGGTTCTCTCCAACCTCTTCAAAGCATTCCTGAGTGCCAAAAATTAAAGGAAGAGGAATAAAATAAATCTTTCATAAGATACAATTTCCACCTTCTGTCAGGAACTAACTGATTAGAAAACTCTTTATAGGTTAAACCAATCATTACATTTTTATGATTCTATGTATTTCTAAGCATAAAAAATAAAGCTTTCGCACTATAATCTATCCCTATACAGTAAATATTACCATGGTTCATAACAACAGTCTGTGTAACAAGTTATCATATATATTTTTGGGTTTTTTTTTTTTACAGTATCTTTTATATGGCTGAAATTTCCCTAGGAACATTGCTTCATCCAAAATTGTTTAAATCTTAAAAGCATCTTGAGATAAACACTGCATGTACTCCAGTCTTTTCCATAAAACATCCAGCATTCATATTATAAAATTTTGAATATAAAAAATTTGGGTTATTAAAATGAATTGCTCTTCTATTAGGTAGCATGTAGTGGAAGTACCCCCTGCCCCAAAATAAACACTTGGAGTGAATATCACTTGAATATTCTGATTATATTGAGAAAATTAAAAATACATCATAACAAATCTTGAACTTTTGTGGATAAAAAGATAATGTGTCAGTATCCTTCTGGAGTGACAAAATCCTCCAACGTTTTGGGGTTTATCTGTCCACTATATATTTGGGAAGATATTCAAACTAAAATGTCCCAGTCCATTCTAGGATTACTTATAAATAGACAAAGTCTAAGACACTAGAAATGCTCAAATTTTGATTGAGTTAGATACACATAAATGCCATCTATTGATTCATTCATAAATATTCATTTATGCAATTGTTGATTCAACATGAATTTAGAAAATGCCTGATAAAATAACATAGTTGTTAAAATGTTACTATCACTTTTATGGATATTTCTCCAGTATACAATGGAATATTCAGAAAGTAATACCAACATAGTGCTCCAGATTTCAACAAATGTTGGGAAAAGAACATTAAGTGAATGCAAGAAAGCATAGTAGTAGATGGAATTTTATTAACATCATAATATAAACAAGAAAATAAAAAATTCAAAAGAGGAGAAAATTAAATTATTTCAAGCTCCTGGAAAGGCGAAATTTTTCCTTTGTAAAACTGAGAGCTCTATATAGTAATATGTAATTAACTATCAAAATGTGGCCAAATCATTCCGGATAACATTAAATCTTCCCTGGATTATTGATAAAGCCTCCCACCTGGTTGTATTGGTCCTAGTCTATGCCTTCCCAAGACAAACTCTAGACAGAAATTGGAGACATTTTTCTAGAGCACAGATGTATACACTAGCATCCCACTTTTATTTTCCAAGTTTTCTCTAGAATTAACTCTTAACGCCATTAATATGGCATGAAAGTTAATTCTGAATGATATCTTTGCTTAGCTCTCTGTTTTCCTATTTTAGCACTTTCTCCTTACCCTTTACCTGTATCTTTTATTTAGCTTCTGGTTCTCTACACTTATAATCCCTTCTTTCAAAAAATATTTTCCTCCTTTTTGTGGATGGTTTCTAGTTAAGCCACTTGTCACTAATTAGGAATCACTCCTTAAGAAAATGTTCCTACATCTTGAAGTTGTATTAGGTGCCTTTCCTATGTCCTTTTGTAATACTGTGCTTTACCCATGATAGTATAGACCATAATGAATTTTCTTTCTTTGTCTATTTTCTCCATAAGACCATAATTTCTTTGAGGGCTTGAATTTCTCAGCTCTGGTATTAAGTTTCTCACAGTCTTAGATAATAAGCAAATACATAGTATTATTCATTATTCAAGAAATATTAAAATAAAAATAACTTCCTTCACTAGGTTAAAGATTCTTAAATCTAAAGCCTAAATCTTTAAAGAAAGTAAATATTTAATTTAAATGTCATCTTCCACACTTAATGAAACTTATCCAGTCTCAATTATTTAATCCATGTATAAGATGAGGGGAAATGTTAGACAATGCAGATTATAATTAATTTTGCATCTAATCAATATATAACTACTATATAATATATAACTAATCAATATATAACTAAGTTAACTAATTGTTAACTAAGTTAACAATTATTCATAGAAAAGTAGGCTTACCACTAAAATTCAAAATCAGGATACTAACAAGATTTTTCTGTATTTCATTTGTATTTTAGATTAAATTGGGAAAAGGTAAGAAAATTAGCAAGAAAATAAGATATAAAAGCACCATGACATAGAGAAAATAATTTTTAAGAGTTATCTATTTTGCTAATAAAAATATCAGTTAAAATTGTTTACTACTATTTAAAGTTATCTTTATATATATTCACATATATAGACACATTATGGTAATGCTGATTGATTAATAATATTTGTTATTCACATTATGGATCTAATAAATTCTTAATCTTAACTTTTTCCCCTCCTAATCTTTACCCCTCTTAGATACCATTTTCTTCATTGTTTTCTAAAAAATCCGAAAAACTGCCAAATGTTCCTGGAGGCTTCTCTGTGGTGTGGGCAGACAGCCACTCTCAGCCAGCCCTGCAACTTTGATATCGATGCATCTCTTCAGAGGCTGCAGTGAAGATAAATTACCAGTTGCCATTTTTCTAAAGTATGCCTTTTAGCTTTTCAGACTATAGTAAATGAATAAGATGACTTAAAATAGTAATAAATTGGGGTTTATCATTATGCCATCCCTGCAGTGGTGTGTCAATATCAAAGGGCACACTAGCAAAGAAAACCGCTATTACTAAACTTCAAGCTGAGATACATCTTGCCTAATAACAGAGAAAAAAAAAAATCAAGCATCATCAGGGGAATGCAAGTGATCAGCAGGAAAATGAAGAAGTGAAAGGGAACACATAAAGATTTGCAAAAAGGCAAATTTGGTTTAAATTTAAGTCCATGAAGGACTTTTCAAATGCACCCAACAATTCAGGTGCTTAGACTGAAATAAGAGTTCTCAGTATGAACCCAATTTGTGCAAATTTATATCTGTTGCATAGTTGGTTCTCAGTAAATACTGCTGTAATAGTTCGGATAAGTCTGAGTTTCTACCATGGACCTATTTAGTGAAAGTCTTGGTGACCTCTTTGGAAAGAAGCCATGCTAAATGAAAAGCAGAAAATTTGGAGTATAATACAATGACATTTATTGAAACATTGGAGGCCAAATTTAAGGATGTATATCTGATTCCTGAGCAAGAAGAGCTGTAAATGGAAACGGAAAGGGCTATTTCACCAAAAACTCTATGAAATCAGGGACATAGGAAATATTTCTTGGGTCTAATGTAAAGCAAGTGAACTGTGAGAGAGAAATTATTCTTATGTTAGTGGTTAGATTGTATAGTTCTGTTTCAAGAGCACCAGAGTAGAGAATGCAAATTTGGTATGTATTGGACAGATGCAGTAACCTTTATTTAAAAACTTAAGTCATATGAGTTTCTCTTTATGGTAGGAGACCATATTATTGATAGGAATAACTAGTATTATGTACATTGATCAATAAGAGGAACAATGTCCAGAGCAAACTCCCATTCACAATTGCTACAAAGAGAATAAAATACCTAGGAAAACAACTAACAAAGGATGTAAATGACCCTTCAAGGAAAACTGAAAACCACTGCTCAAGGAAATAAGAAAGGACACAAACAGATGGAAAAACATTCCATGCTCATGATTAGGAAGAATCAATATCATGAAAATGGCCATACTGGCCAAAGTAATTTATAGATTCAAGGCTATCCTCATCAAGCTACCAATGACCTTCTTCACAGAACTGGATAAAACCACCTTAAACTTCATAAGGAATCAAAAGAAAGCCCACATAGCCAAGGCAATCCTAAGCAAAAAGAACAAAGCTGCAGGCATCAGGCTACCTGACTTCAAACTATACTACAAGGATATGCTAATCAAAGCAGCATGGTACTGATACCAAAACAGAGATATAGACCAATGGAACAGAACACAGGCCTCAGAGGCAATGACACACATCTACAACAATCTGATCTTTAACAAACGTGACAAAAACAAGCAATGGGGAAAGGATTCCCTGTTTAATAAATGGTGTTGGGAAAACTGGCCAGCCATGTGCAGAAAGCAGAAACTGGACCCATTCCTGATACCTTACACTAAATTAACTCCACATGGATTAAAGACTTAAATATAAGACCTAACATCATAAAAATCCTAGAAGAAAACCTAGGCAAAACCATTCAGGACATAGGCATAGACAAGGACTTCATGACTAAAACACCAAAAGCACTGGCAACAAAAGCCAAAATAGACAAATAGGACCTAATTCAACTCCAGAGCCTCTGTACAGCAAAAGAAACAATCATTAGAGTGAACCAGCAACCAACAGAATGGGAAAAACTTTTTGCAATCTACCCATCTGACAATGGGCTAATATCCAGAATCTACAAATCCTATCCACATAGCAAACTCATTTTGTGGTACACACTGGGAGCTTCCTGTTGCAACTCTATCCTCTTCCTGAGGAGTTTTGCTCACTGCAGGAGCATGCACATACAGTTGGGAGGGACTGAAGAATACTGTCTTAGCAGGCATAACTCAACAAGCATGGGTGAGAATTGGTAAGTAAGTACCCTCCTGTCCTAAGTTATTTTTATGGCTAATGTTCAAACTCACGAATCCTCTTAGATTGTGTTAAAAATAATCTCTTATGTTGTGTAGTAGAGTAAATCATTGCAGTTGTGGTACTTGGAATGTCAATATTCACCCAGTAATAGTGTTTTTCTCCATTCCAATATCATAGAACACCACAAATAGTTTGCTTCATTTTGCAAACACAGTATATTATTCTGCTTCAGGGATGCATCAGATTTTGCCTTGTATCCTATTTAGTTTGTGAGGATTAGCCTCCTCAGCAATGCACTGAATATTTTGATGCACTCACCACTGGAACTTGGAGACTGGGAGGTAGTGAGCACCTTGGATGCCTTGGGAATACTCAAGGATGGAAGATAATCCTGTCATAAAACAGGTACCTTTCATCTCAGTGATGTTTCTGTGAATACAATATCCTGAGACAGGCTGAAAAAAATTTTCCCAAAGAAGGAACATCTTTAAATCATGCAAAACTGTAAATTCAATCTATTTAATTATACATTTTTACTAATTGATATACATGTGTTATGGCATTTTAAAGTGTATCGTTAATGATAATTAACAATATGCAATAGTATAAATTAAACACAAATTCCTTGACAATTTCAAAGCCATAATTTTATTTTATACTTCAGAAAAAATAGATTAGGAGAAATGTGCTTTTTAAAAGTATTTACACATAGCCAGAGATAAAAATACATTCAAAGATTATATGTTACACTAATAACAAATAAGCGTGGTTTTATTTTCCAAAACACAAGATGTCAAGAGTTTAAAATATTGAATTCACATGAGACTAAACAAAATATAAATGTTTAATGTTAATTAAAATAGCGCAGTTTAAGTGAAGAAACTAAGCACTTCTTTCTGTTTTTAAATCATTATTACCTGATTGATTTAAAATGTAGTTTATAAAGAACCCTACCTATGACATAAGCAGCATCAGGAGTTGGGAAACCACTTTCAGATATGAATGCTAAATACAATATTTTGAAAACTATAAATTCTTAACTTTGATTTTAATACTTATTGTAAAATTCTATCCTCAAATTATTATATTTAGTGAATTTTCATCTGATTGTTCT
The DNA here is from genome assembly GCF_001604975.1 of Cebus imitator. NCBI lineage: Eukaryota > Metazoa > Chordata > Mammalia > Primates > Cebidae > Cebus > Cebus imitator. The sequence continues at coordinate 5,329,017 of NW_016107428.1, forward strand.
TTCTTGCCCTGGGAGCTGAGCTGTTTTTACTTCATCAAATAATTAAAAATATAATTATTCATTGAGTTAGAAATATAAACACATTAGCAAAATATCTGAAGGAGTATTTTTGTCCTTAATGTTTAATATTTACACACTTTAAATTATTGCTAGTAATTTGCCTCTAACTAAGCTGGACTCTACTTTTTGGAAAGATGGTTTAGTAGAGTTTTGAATTATTTGTAATATGTTTATATATGAAAATATACACCAGATCTGAGAATAGGTAAAATCAGAAAATATAAGAGGATTTATATCATATAAAGAGACACTATATAATATCATATACATATCTATGGGGTATATAAATATAAACAAATGCTATAATTTATGCTACAAAAATCTGTGGGCTTGTACTGCAAAACTAGGAGATAGGTGTTAATTAGTATTATTTCCCTCTTCTACCTTATTAGCTTCAAAAGAAACATACTTTTCACCTTGTCAGTTTGAACAAGTATTTTATCACCTTTGGTTTGGATAAATAATTAATGAGTAGATCATTTTTGTTCAAATATTGTTTATTATATTTTTATTGTTTCATATTTTGGAAATTTAATTACCTTATATGCAAAATAACATACTTCTAAAAGTATGTGTTGAACATGAAAGGTACTAAAAAGAGCTTTTCCATTCATATCTAACAGCATGTTTCATTCATCTTTATTACAAGAAAAAAAAATCCAATTTAATTTAAAATGTAACTGAGGATACCTTTTAGTTTGGTGAAATTAAGCAAGATGCATAAGCATCTAAGACTCAACAACTTGAAATAAATTTAGGTAATATTCCAGGAGGCTATACTCTACCATTTGCATCTTCCTAAATGTGGCTGGATAGAAAAACTTCAGTAATGTCTCCTTATATTTTAATTAAGTTTTTTTTGTCCCCACAGAAGCTAAAAACCTAGGCTGATTGTTATTAGCAATCAAATTTTGGCTATAAAGAAAAGAGTAAAAATATTTCAAACCTCTTCAAATTTAGAATAACATAATTCATCACCAAAATGCAGTGATCCTTCTGTGATCAACTCACGGGCATCTACTCAGATTATCATCCTGTATGCCATATTCTTACCCTGCCTATTGTTTAAAAGTTCCTAGGTGTTGGAGTAAGAATAGGCCTGAATTTTCATCTTCATTCTTCTTCACAACAGCCATGGAAAGGGCCTAAATCCTCCAAACCTTAATTTACTTATCTGTAAAAGTGGAATAATTGTATCTTTTTTGACAGCACATTCTATTAGTAAGATACTGTCATACATTTTCATGTAGAGGAACTTAGCAATGTCTGAATAAGCTGCACATGCATTTGTCCTTTGATCCAGGAATCTCACTTGGAGACATTTATCCTCACGATGAACATCAGCAAATACTAATCAACAAATGCAAAAATATATATGGAATCACCTGGTTTTGATGACTTGATATTTTTGAGGGATACTGGTCAGGTATTTTGTGGAATGTTTCTCAACTGAAATTTGTCTGATTTTTACATGTTGGTTATGGGTTTTGATAAGGAAGACCACAGAGGTAAAGTGTCAATTTCTTCATTTCATATTAAGTCTACATACTATCAAAATGACTTCTCACAGTTGATTTTGACTTATCTTGATCACCAGGCTGAGGTAGTGTTTTCAAGTTTCTTTACTAAGTTACTCACTTCTTCCCTTTATCCCCTTATCACTGCACACTTTGGAAGGAAGTCCTTATGTGCAAACCAGGCCGAAGGAGTGGAGAGTTATGGTCTCTTTCTTGAGGATGAAGTATCTAAATTTGAAATTTATTTGAAGTTCTTCTGCACAGATTTATTTCTTCTCTTCCATTTATTTATTCAATAATTGATTTATTTCAACATGGACTCATGGATATTTGTTTTTGTGGTTTGAGTTATGGTTCAATTCTGCCTTATTGACATTGTTGCTCTGATTGTTCCAGCTCTGGCCAGCTCTTTCAGTGAGCTCCTGTGTCCCATGTGCTTATTGCCATCACTCACATTGTGTGTGTGTGTGTGTGTGTGTGTGTGTGTGTGTGTGCGTGTGTGTGTGTGTGTGTGTGTGTGTGATCATTCTTGTCTTACTCTTAGGCTCTACAAAATGCTTCATGCTTGTCTTTTTATTTCCTGCTACAGTCCTACAATCACCCATTTCCCCAAGTTATCCAGTTTCTTTATTGAAGAATGGTATTTGAAACCAAGATTTGGGTACTATATATGCTTGCTGCTACTAGGATATGGTTGTTTCTAGGCCCTCTCAGTTAAGAGCAATAAAATAGTTTTGTGTATACCAACCTATGTGTATGCAAATACCTGTAAATATTTTTCTATGACATCATCTCTGTGTTAGGCTAAACATGAGTTCATACCGTTTCCAATCCTAATCCATCACCACATAGATTATGCTAGCCTTCAACCCTCACTTATTTCTAAATTCCCATCACAATGATAAGAAACATGGCTGCCACTTCCACCATACGTTTATGTAATTATTCCATCTCAGAATACATGTGTAGCAGTATCAAAATGTTATTCTGTCCTCCTACAGTTAGAGACAACTTGACAAGTTAGAGTACCGTGCTTATGTATAGTTGGAATTGCTTTTAGGCATGTAGACTCTATCCATTTTTAGAATTACTTAGGTGAGCACCTTTACTCCCCACTCCTTTCAATGAGGTATATATTTGTCATACAGTTAAGTTGTGTTTCCACATTCTGCATTCCATACTGGTATACCCGACCTCATAAATTATTTTATTATTTGTGTACATTGTTTACTCTTTGTGATAAAAAGTTCTATCATGCTCGGTAAATGCATGGCTTTTTCTCCACAATTAAAATGTTATACAATACAGTTTCACCTCCCTAAAAAATCCTATGTGCTTCACCTATTCAATCTTCTTAACTTCCAAAAACAAGTGGCACTACTGATTTTCGATATGTCTATAGTTTTGCCTTTTCTAGAATGCTGTATAAGTAGAATCATATAACATATAACATTTTAGAACTGACTCCTTTCACATAGCAATGTGCATTTAAAATTCATTCATGTCTTTTCACAGTTTAATAACTCATTTTTTATCATTAAATAATCTTATGTTGTATGAAGTCACCACAGTTTGTATATTCATTCACAAAGAAAATAGTGGCTGCTTCCACTTTGGGATCTATTTAAATAAGGTTGCTATAAACGTTCACTTGCAAGCTTTTATGTGGACATAGCATTTCAATTCAGCTGGGTAGATAGCTGAGAAAGAGATTGCTGGGTCTTATGGTAGGATTTTAAGAAACTATCAAATGGCTTTCCAACATGTCTATAGTCTTGAATGTCCACCAGCAATGATGACAGTCCCTGTTGCTCTGCAATCTCTCCAGGAACTATCATTGTTAGTTTCGGGGATTTTAGATGTTCTAATAGGTGTGTAATGATATCTTGTTGTTTTAAGTTGAAGCTCTCTAATGATAAATGATGTAAAGTGTATTTTCATATACTTATTCACCATCTATATATCTTTTTCACTGAGATGTTATTCAGATGTTTTAACCAATTTTAAACTGGATTTTTTTATTGTTAAGTTTAAAAACTTCTTTGTATATTTGGATATACTTGTGTATAAGTTCTTTATCACATTTATATATTCAGATATTTTCTCTCAGTCTACAACTTGACTTTCATTCTGATAACAGTATTTTCTACAGAGTAGAGGTTTTAAATTTTAATAAAGTTCAAACTCCATACAACATGAAGTTCAAGTATTTATTTTTGTGTTAATTTTATATTCCACTAAATGACTGAATAGTTTGAATATTTATGTTAGGTTTATCACTGATCTCCTTTTGTTTTCTAGTTTTACAATTATCTCACCTGAAAATAGAGTTTTACTATTTTTGCAACCCTAATTCTTCACATTGATTTATGTTGTCTAATTACATTAACTAATAAATCCAATACAATGCTAAGTAGTGAAGGAGATAATGGACATTCTTGCTTTGTTCATACACATTTTAATTACCTATTAACAATTTCCCAACTTATTGAATTACCTAATTGATATTAACATTACTTAATAAAATAATAATTAAAATTACCTGCCATCATATTATTATGATTCTCTCAAATATAGAAAGTGAAATGTACTACCCTATTTGACAAACTATAATTATTGTCCTATATATGGCACCTCTCTTGTTTTATTTATTATGTTTGAAATCCTGTTCTTTGTTCTAATTTTATTCTCCCATATGCAAATGCTTTATCTTATTGAATTAATATCCTTATATTTTTATGTCCATTAAAAATATGCCAGGATGTCTTAAGAATATTTTAAATATATATAAGTTATCCCTTGTTGGCACCATATTCTGTCTCTTACTTTATTCATTAAGCATTGTGTTTTAGAAGTTTTTGGTCTTACTAAGTTTACACTTAGCTTGTGTTTCTAATTTTTTTAGAGGTCTATAGCATTTATCTACCAAAATTTATTTGCACAATTTCCACTTAGAGAAAAAAAGATCACTTTCAACTCTTACTTCATCATATTTGGCTTCTTTCACCCTATTTGTGACATATAGATTCGGATGTGAAATAAATATCTGTAGAATATAAATATAAATAACTTATAATGTACTGAAATGCTACACATCAAAATGGCCTTACCAGTGTAAACTCCCACAAACACTGCATGATTGTTTGAGTTTCCCAAAATTCTTACTAACACTTGGCACTATTCTTAAATATATATATATATATATATATATATATATATATAGAGAGAGAGAGAGAGAGAGTGTGTGTGTGTGTGTGTGTGTTTTGGTTACTTTTTATGCAGTTTCTTTTTTTTTTTCTCTTCTGCCTTTGATGTTNCGTGACAAAAACAAGCAATGGGGAAAGGATTCCCTGTTTAATAAATGGTGTTGGGAAAACTGGCCAGCCATGTGCAGAAAGCAGAAACTGGACCCATTCCTGATACCTTACACTAAATTAACTCCACATGGATTAAAGACTTAAATATAAGACCTAACATCATAAAAATCCTAGAAGAAAACCTAGGCAAAACCATTCAGGACATAGGCATAGACAAGGACTTCATGACTAAAACACCAAAAGCACTGGCAACAAAAGCCAAAATAGACAAATAGGACCTAATTCAACTCCAGAGCCTCTGTACAGCAAAAGAAACAATCATTAGAGTGAACCAGCAACCAACAGAATGGGAAAAACTTTTTGCAATCTACCCATCTGACAATGGGCTAATATCCAGAATCTACAAATCCTATCCACATAGCAAACTCATTTTGTGGTACACACTGGGAGCTTCCTGTTGCAACTCTATCCTCTTCCTGAGGAGTTTTGCTCACTGCAGGAGCATGCACATACAGTTGGGAGGGACTGAAGAATACTGTCTTAGCAGGCATAACTCAACAAGCATGGGTGAGAATTGGTAAGTAAGTACCCTCCTGTCCTAAGTTATTTTTATGGCTAATGTTCAAACTCACGAATCCTCTTAGATTGTGTTAAAAATAATCTCTTATGTTGTGTAGTAGAGTAAATCATTGCAGTTGTGGTACTTGGAATGTCAATATTCACCCAGTAATAGTGTTTTTCTCCATTCCAATATCATAGAACACCACAAATAGTTTGCTTCATTTTGCAAACACAGTATATTATTCTGCTTCAGGGATGCATCAGATTTTGCCTTGTATCCTATTTAGTTTGTGAGGATTAGCCTCCTCAGCAATGCACTGAATATTTTGATGCACTCACCACTGGAACTTGGAGACTGGGAGGTAGTGAGCACCTTGGATGCCTTGGGAATACTCAAGGATGGAAGATAATCCTGTCATAAAACAGGTACCTTTCATCTCAGTGATGTTTCTGTGAATACAATATCCTGAGACAGGCTGAAAAAAATTTTCCCAAAGAAGGAACATCTTTAAATCATGCAAAACTGTAAATTCAATCTATTTAATTATACATTTTTACTAATTGATATACATGTGTTATGGCATTTTAAAGTGTATCGTTAATGATAATTAACAATATGCAATAGTATAAATTAAACACAAATTCCTTGACAATTTCAAAGCCATAATTTTATTTTATACTTCAGAAAAAATAGATTAGGAGAAATGTGCTTTTTAAAAGTATTTACACATAGCCAGAGATAAAAATACATTCAAAGATTATATGTTACACTAATAACAAATAAGCGTGGTTTTATTTTCCAAAACACAAGATGTCAAGAGTTTAAAATATTGAATTCACATGAGACTAAACAAAATATAAATGTTTAATGTTAATTAAAATAGCGCAGTTTAAGTGAAGAAACTAAGCACTTCTTTCTGTTTTTAAATCATTATTACCTGATTGATTTAAAATGTAGTTTATAAAGAACCCTACCTATGACATAAGCAGCATCAGGAGTTGGGAAACCACTTTCAGATATGAATGCTAAATACAATATTTTGAAAACTATAAATTCTTAACTTTGATTTTAATACTTATTGTAAAATTCTATCCTCAAATTATTATATTTAGTGAATTTTCATCTGATTGTTCTTTCTTGCCCTGGGAGCTGAGCTGTTTTTACTTCATCAAATAATTAAAAATATAATTATTCATTGAGTTAGAAATATAAACACATTAGCAAAATATCTGAAGGAGTATTTTTGTCCTTAATGTTTAATATTTACACACTTTAAATTATTGCTAGTAATTTGCCTCTAACTAAGCTGGACTCTACTTTTTGGAAAGATGGTTTAGTAGAGTTTTGAATTATTTGTAATATGTTTATATATGAAAATATACACCAGATCTGAGAATAGGTAAAATCAGAAAATATAAGAGGATTTATATCATATAAAGAGACACTATATAATATCATATACATATCTATGGGGTATATAAATATAAACAAATGCTATAATTTATGCTACAAAAATCTGTGGGCTTGTACTGCAAAACTAGGAGATAGGTGTTAATTAGTATTATTTCCCTCTTCTACCTTATTAGCTTCAAAAGAAACATACTTTTCACCTTGTCAGTTTGAACAAGTATTTTATCACCTTTGGTTTGGATAAATAATTAATGAGTAGATCATTTTTGTTCAAATATTGTTTATTATATTTTTATTGTTTCATATTTTGGAAATTTAATTACCTTATATGCAAAATAACATACTTCTAAAAGTATGTGTTGAACATGAAAGGTACTAAAAAGAGCTTTTCCATTCATATCTAACAGCATGTTTCATTCATCTTTATTACAAGAAAAAAAAATCCAATTTAATTTAAAATGTAACTGAGGATACCTTTTAGTTTGGTGAAATTAAGCAAGATGCATAAGCATCTAAGACTCAACAACTTGAAATAAATTTAGGTAATATTCCAGGAGGCTATACTCTACCATTTGCATCTTCCTAAATGTGGCTGGATAGAAAAACTTCAGTAATGTCTCCTTATATTTTAATTAAGTTTTTTTTGTCCCCACAGAAGCTAAAAACCTAGGCTGATTGTTATTAGCAATCAAATTTTGGCTATAAAGAAAAGAGTAAAAATATTTCAAACCTCTTCAAATTTAGAATAACATAATTCATCACCAAAATGCAGTGATCCTTCTGTGATCAACTCACGGGCATCTACTCAGATTATCATCCTGTATGCCATATTCTTACCCTGCCTATTGTTTAAAAGTTCCTAGGTGTTGGAGTAAGAATAGGCCTGAATTTTCATCTTCATTCTTCTTCACAACAGCCATGGAAAGGGCCTAAATCCTCCAAACCTTAATTTACTTATCTGTAAAAGTGGAATAATTGTATCTTTTTTGACAGCACATTCTATTAGTAAGATACTGTCATACATTTTCATGTAGAGGAACTTAGCAATGTCTGAATAAGCTGCACATGCATTTGTCCTTTGATCCAGGAATCTCACTTGGAGACATTTATCCTCACGATGAACATCAGCAAATACTAATCAACAAATGCAAAAATATATATGGAATCACCTGGTTTTGATGACTTGATATTTTTGAGGGATACTGGTCAGGTATTTTGTGGAATGTTTCTCAACTGAAATTTGTCTGATTTTTACATGTTGGTTATGGGTTTTGATAAGGAAGACCACAGAGGTAAAGTGTCAATTTCTTCATTTCATATTAAGTCTACATACTATCAAAATGACTTCTCACAGTTGATTTTGACTTATCTTGATCACCAGGCTGAGGTAGTGTTTTCAAGTTTCTTTACTAAGTTACTCACTTCTTCCCTTTATCCCCTTATCACTGCACACTTTGGAAGGAAGTCCTTATGTGCAAACCAGGCCGAAGGAGTGGAGAGTTATGGTCTCTTTCTTGAGGATGAAGTATCTAAATTTGAAATTTATTTGAAGTTCTTCTGCACAGATTTATTTCTTCTCTTCCATTTATTTATTCAATAATTGATTTATTTCAACATGGACTCATGGATATTTGTTTTTGTGGTTTGAGTTATGGTTCAATTCTGCCTTATTGACATTGTTGCTCTGATTGTTCCAGCTCTGGCCAGCTCTTTCAGTGAGCTCCTGTGTCCCATGTGCTTATTGCCATCACTCACATTGTGTGTGTGTGTGTGTGTGTGTGTGTGTGTGTGTGTGCGTGTGTGTGTGTGTGTGTGTGTGTGTGATCATTCTTGTCTTACTCTTAGGCTCTACAAAATGCTTCATGCTTGTCTTTTTATTTCCTGCTACAGTCCTACAATCACCCATTTCCCCAAGTTATCCAGTTTCTTTATTGAAGAATGGTATTTGAAACCAAGATTTGGGTACTATATATGCTTGCTGCTACTAGGATATGGTTGTTTCTAGGCCCTCTCAGTTAAGAGCAATAAAATAGTTTTGTGTATACCAACCTATGTGTATGCAAATACCTGTAAATATTTTTCTATGACATCATCTCTGTGTTAGGCTAAACATGAGTTCATACCGTTTCCAATCCTAATCCATCACCACATAGATTATGCTAGCCTTCAACCCTCACTTATTTCTAAATTCCCATCACAATGATAAGAAACATGGCTGCCACTTCCACCATACGTTTATGTAATTATTCCATCTCAGAATACATGTGTAGCAGTATCAAAATGTTATTCTGTCCTCCTACAGTTAGAGACAACTTGACAAGTTAGAGTACCGTGCTTATGTATAGTTGGAATTGCTTTTAGGCATGTAGACTCTATCCATTTTTAGAATTACTTAGGTGAGCACCTTTACTCCCCACTCCTTTCAATGAGGTATATATTTGTCATACAGTTAAGTTGTGTTTCCACATTCTGCATTCCATACTGGTATACCCGACCTCATAAATTATTTTATTATTTGTGTACATTGTTTACTCTTTGTGATAAAAAGTTCTATCATGCTCGGTAAATGCATGGCTTTTTCTCCACAATTAAAATGTTATACAATACAGTTTCACCTCCCTAAAAAATCCTATGTGCTTCACCTATTCAATCTTCTTAACTTCCAAAAACAAGTGGCACTACTGATTTTCGATATGTCTATAGTTTTGCCTTTTCTAGAATGCTGTATAAGTAGAATCATATAACATATAACATTTTAGAACTGACTCCTTTCACATAGCAATGTGCATTTAAAATTCATTCATGTCTTTTCACAGTTTAATAACTCATTTTTTATCATTAAATAATCTTATGTTGTATGAAGTCACCACAGTTTGTATATTCATTCACAAAGAAAATAGTGGCTGCTTCCACTTTGGGATCTATTTAAATAAGGTTGCTATAAACGTTCACTTGCAAGCTTTTATGTGGACATAGCATTTCAATTCAGCTGGGTAGATAGCTGAGAAAGAGATTGCTGGGTCTTATGGTAGGATTTTAAGAAACTATCAAATGGCTTTCCAACATGTCTATAGTCTTGAATGTCCACCAGCAATGATGACAGTCCCTGTTGCTCTGCAATCTCTCCAGGAACTATCATTGTTAGTTTCGGGGATTTTAGATGTTCTAATAGGTGTGTAATGATATCTTGTTGTTTTAAGTTGAAGCTCTCTAATGATAAATGATGTAAAGTGTATTTTCATATACTTATTCACCATCTATATATCTTTTTCACTGAGATGTTATTCAGATGTTTTAACCAATTTTAAACTGGATTTTTTTATTGTTAAGTTTAAAAACTTCTTTGTATATTTGGATATACTTGTGTATAAGTTCTTTATCACATTTATATATTCAGATATTTTCTCTCAGTCTACAACTTGACTTTCATTCTGATAACAGTATTTTCTACAGAGTAGAGGTTTTAAATTTTAATAAAGTTCAAACTCCATACAACATGAAGTTCAAGTATTTATTTTTGTGTTAATTTTATATTCCACTAAATGACTGAATAGTTTGAATATTTATGTTAGGTTTATCACTGATCTCCTTTTGTTTTCTAGTTTTACAATTATCTCACCTGAAAATAGAGTTTTACTATTTTTGCAACCCTAATTCTTCACATTGATTTATGTTGTCTAATTACATTAACTAATAAATCCAATACAATGCTAAGTAGTGAAGGAGATAATGGACATTCTTGCTTTGTTCATACACATTTTAATTACCTATTAACAATTTCCCAACTTATTGAATTACCTAATTGATATTAACATTACTTAATAAAATAATAATTAAAATTACCTGCCATCATATTATTATGATTCTCTCAAATATAGAAAGTGAAATGTACTACCCTATTTGACAAACTATAATTATTGTCCTATATATGGCACCTCTCTTGTTTTATTTATTATGTTTGAAATCCTGTTCTTTGTTCTAATTTTATTCTCCCATATGCAAATGCTTTATCTTATTGAATTAATATCCTTATATTTTTATGTCCATTAAAAATATGCCAGGATGTCTTAAGAATATTTTAAATATATATAAGTTATCCCTTGTTGGCACCATATTCTGTCTCTTACTTTATTCATTAAGCATTGTGTTTTAGAAGTTTTTGGTCTTACTAAGTTTACACTTAGCTTGTGTTTCTAATTTTTTTAGAGGTCTATAGCATTTATCTACCAAAATTTATTTGCACAATTTCCACTTAGAGAAAAAAAGATCACTTTCAACTCTTACTTCATCATATTTGGCTTCTTTCACCCTATTTGTGACATATAGATTCGGATGTGAAATAAATATCTGTAGAATATAAATATAAATAACTTATAATGTACTGAAATGCTACACATCAAAATGGCCTTACCAGTGTAAACTCCCACAAACACTGCATGATTGTTTGAGTTTCCCAAAATTCTTACTAACACTTGGCACTATTCTTAAATATATATATATATATAGAGATAGAGAGAGAGAGAGAGAGAGTGTGTGTGTGTGTGTGTGTGTTTTGGTTACTTTTTATGCAGTTTCTTTTTTTTTTTCTCTTCTGCCTTTGATGTTTAATTTTATGGGTCAGCTTGGCTAGGCCAAAATATGAGATATGTGGTAAGACATTATTCTATATATTTCTGTGAAGGTATTTTTTGAGTAGGATTAACATTTAAACTGGTAGAATTTTAGCAAAGGAAATTGTTCTTCATATTGTGAATGGACCTTATCCACTCATTTGAAGACCTTAAGAAAAAACTGAACCTCCCCTGAAGAGGACATAATAATTACAAAAGAATAAAACTGTATCTTTAGACTCAAACTGCATCTCTTCCTTATATCTTTAGTCTGCCAGCCTACCCTATAGGTTTTGGCCTTGCCAGCCTCCATATCACGAGCCAATTCCTTAAATAATCTCTCTCTCTCTATGTTATATATATACACACACACACACATACACACCCTGTATTTTACTGGTTTTGTTTCCCTGGAGAACACTGACTAATATACCGACTTTCATAATATTTTTAGTGGCCAATATATTTGTATTTAATATTTTTGGTAATCCTTAATATAATCAAGGTTCTTTCAGGTGTTCTATTATGGCAAGCCTATAAGGAATTAATTCATTTTTCTGTTTTTGACCTTTATCAATTATGTTTCTTAGAATTAATTTCTTCATGCATTGTGAAAATGTCTTACCTTTGATTTGAAGTTCTTTGCTTTTCTTTATTTTTCTCTTTGTTCTCTCATCTGCTTTCATTCTATCCATTTTGGAATTGCTTTCACCTGGCTCCCTGTCACTCAATCTAAAACTGGGTCTTACATGTAAATTCCAAACCTAAGATGACATTGAGGATAGATACCAGCACCTTGTCACTAGCCTCCTCTAAAGTATACAATTTTGTATGGGACATTGTTCAGTCAATGCTGTAAGAGTTTGACTTGTTTGTTTGTTTATTGCCCCCAGCCCCACTACCACCATTCTTGCTTTTTAGTCGTGATCTTAGTTCTAGTGCCCCACTTTCTGATAAGCAATGTTGTACTTGTTATCCTATGGGAATCAAACATAAATCTACTTTGCTTGCTTAAAGACGTGCCAGAAAAGCCCAAGCTTGAGCCTTTCCCTGGACTCTGTTTCTTGTCCACAGTCTGCTTGAATAATTTATTGCATCTAGCCATGGTAGGATAAGTTTCAAAACTCTTAACATAGAAACGTTCACCATCTTTAAAACAGGCACAACTGACAGGCTCAAATGAATAAAAAACAAATAAATAATAAATGAGTAAATATTAAAAATAGAATTATATTTACATTTTAGAGCTGCTAAGAGAGAGGTTAGTGGAATATAGTAGGCAAGAAGAAATCATAATTTGACAGCTACGTAGGATGTGTTTTATCATCTTTGAGTTTAGAAAAGAATTAGTGGAGAATGTGGGTTTTTAAGAACTGCATGAAAGAGGGAAAAAAAGACAGCTGAGTATGCTAACAAAGCAAAGAATTCATTTTACCATATTACTCTACGTATTAGTATTTACTTCTTGGCTAGTTTTGTAGCAATTTGCCTTATAATGTTCTCTATCTTGCTTAGGTAAACATTTCTGAAGTTACAAAATCTGTAAGATGTTTTGACAAAAGGTAAAAAAGGCCTTTTTATACTAGAGTTTCAGAATTGTTTTATTTTAATTAATCTTTTTCCCTTGCCTCCAGGATGAATAATAAAAAAAAAAAAAAACCCTGCATAATGTTACCTATTGTCAGACTTTTCTATCGGGAGGAAGATAATACAACCTAGTGAAAAACAGCTGATGCCCTTCGCTGCCTTAAAACTTGTGAGGTAAATAAATTCTAAGGATAAGTTAGACATATAGTTAAATTAGGCAGTAGTAACAAGTTATATGGGAAAAAACAATAAACCTGTCATATAGTGTTTTCTTTGTCTTGCTTTATGTGTGATAATTCTCCAGAGATAGCCATCTCTGAACATCAGGGTTACTTTGACAATAGCTAGATTAAGAGACTACCTGGCTGAGATCTTGGACCAGATGATCTTAAACCAGATGATCTTAAAGAGTTCTTAAAACCATAACATTATGTGATGCTTTGCATCAGGCACTGTAATGTGGTGGAAAGAACAAGAAATTTTAAGTAATATGATGTAAATTTCATTTCTGGTTTGTCATTTATGAGTAGTATAAACCTGAAATCCATGAACCTCCATCTCCTAGTTTTTAAAATGTGAATAACAATACTTGTCTGTTGTGAAAATACATTGAAATAACAAATATAAATCACACACTGAAAATGAATTATAGGCCGGGTGCAGTGACTCAATGCCTATAATCCCAGGACTGTGGGAGGCTGAGGGGGGCGAATCATTTGAGGTCAGGAGTTCAAAACCAGCCTGGCCAATGTGATGAAACCCCATCTATACTAAAAACACAAAACTTAGCTGGGCATGGTGGTGTGTACCTGTAGTCACAGCTACTCGGGAGACAGAAGCACGAGAATCACTTGAACCCATGAGGCAGAGGTTGCAGTTAAAGAGTTATATATCCTCTTTTCTATAAAATAGAGGCTGACTAGAGAGAATTTTAGATTATTGTGGTGTTTTTAAGATACTGAAATATAATTTAAACATACTGGAGCACAATCACTTCACTTATGAATCAGCTAATGGAAAATACACATTTACCCAGTTTCTCAGTATCTGTCTCTCTGTCTCTGTCTCAACAACACAACATACTTACCTTGAAGGGTTATTTTAACAGGGTATCTCCACCACCTTCCTGTTTTGGCAATAGCTCGATTTTGAAACTAATAAAGTTTTCTTTATTTATCATGAAAATTACCACTTTAGACTCATTGCAATTTTTATTACATGAACTGATTGATTTTATGCTATATAATGTAAAGATCAATAAAGAAAATTTTTAAATATACCTGTACACTTAATAAACTAGTTTCCCTTAGAAACACCCATTGTTCTTGTTCCTCAAAATTTTGCAACAAGAGTTGTTGATTAATTCAACTCCTTTGATGTGATGGCCAAAAAAGCTTACCAATGTAACATTTATCCTGGTTGACAACAATGAATAGTCACTGGCATGCTAATTTATGGCTTTTAAAAATGTATGATCTGCTGTAAAGTTACAAAAACTCTACTGAATATGGTATACAATGACCATATCATTACTATATCAAAACAATTTTGATACCTATTTCTCTACCAGTATAGGAAATTTTTTTTTATTGGATACCCTTTTATAAGAATTGGTAAGGTTTTTGCATATTAAACGGAAATTTCACTTGTAGTATGTATTTTGAATCTAGTTAAATGCTGGTTGTTATTTAAATTAAGTTATAGTATTGTTTGAAATCAGCAGAAGAAATACATTGAGCTGCTTTCAGAGTGGCCAAACTTTCAAAAACCTTCATAAAGAAAATACTTGAACTAACAAAAAATGAATTATTAGATGGCAGAAACAAAGCAAAAATTAAGAGACAGTATATTATAATAATGACAATACTATAATTTAATTTTCATAACAGTTACCACTGTTCCCATTTTCACAGATGAAAACATTGAAATAGAGAGAAGCTAAGCAACTTGCCAAAGGCCAACCTCACACTAACTACTGGAACTGGGATTCTAACTCAGTAAATCTGGCCCTGGAATCTATTATTTTATGTTCTATGCAGCCTCATATTAGTAGCACAAAATTTAGATTACAAAATATATGTGAAAATATCTCTCACATGTCCTGGCACATGATAATGTCTGATGAATTTGAATTTAAATTACCTTCAAGACTCATACAAAATCAAAGCTTCTTTGAATAACATAATCTTTCATGGAGATTTTTATGACCAGTTTGATAATTTCCCCTTCTTAGTTTCTGAAAATAATTAGGAGAAATTTGTTTAGTGTAAAGAGAAGTGGCTGAGGACTTCTAGCTTCTGGTCTAAGAGGTAAAGAACTCAGAAGTTGTCCCTCCTGTCTCACAAGAACAAAGCTGACAAACTGAAGCAACAATCCTTGTTAGACCCATCAGAGAACTGAGGTTGCAGAGCCAACTTCTGACTCCAAAACTGGTGATACAGACAGGCAGATAAGGAAAAGCATGGATCTCTAGGAGCAAAAGCCCTGGAGCAGTACCCCGCAGCTGGAACTAATATCAGTCAGATCACTTTAAGTTGTAATTGATGAATTGCTCTAGATTCAGGCTAGACTAACTTGAGAGCTAAAAAAAACTCTGAAAAAGCCCCAGTATTTGAGTGGAGGGGGCACACTCATGTCAGTTTTACCTCCAGGAGTCTTACCAGGCTCACAATGTGAAGACTGAAGAAAAATCCCCTCATATTCTGGCAGGAATAGAGGGAAAGTAATTATTTTGAAACAGTAAACTAAAAATAAAATCGTTAAGTCACCCAACCACTGATCAAAATCCCCCTTGGCCAAGGGAACTCCAGAGAAATCTTGAAAACTGAGTTTCTAGACATAATAAAATGGAAAGTCTCACAGGCCTCGCTATAAACTCTCCCTTTTGTAGTTTAGACACAACAACTGACCAGCATTAATATTAAAATAGAGATCATAATACTGACAGCACAATCTTTTTGTGGCAATAAGATGCTGAATTATAAACAAGGACCAAAGCCATGCCAGGCAAAGTGTATGTCATCCATCCCTACACTTAAAGAATAAACTATCTTCCAACTGCTACAGGTTTTTCTTTTTCTCCTTCAGCCAAACAAGCATTATCCTTGAGATAAGCAATCTTAAAACAATTGTAACTCACCACCAGATGCTGGCTAACCAACCCCCTTCTTCTGCTAGCCATAACTATTAGGTTGTTGGAAAAGTAACTGCAGTGTTTGCAATTACTAATACAGCTTTAATTGGACAAGAGATGAATTGCAGTGACTTTCTACTCAAAAGAAAACCACTGAATGGTTCTGGCCTGTTTGCAGAGGCCAGAATGCCTTCATGTCCCTGCTTCATCTTTTGATGGATAGGGCCTAATTGTAATATTTAAATATTAAGTCATCCCCCAAAGTGAACATGGTCATATGTTACATGCATTTGTTCAGTACTCATGCATCAGGACTAACTTCATGAATAATCATAGCTTTTCCTGTAACATGTTGGATATGGTATACCTGACCAACCTGTTTAAATTCCTATTTTACCCCCTTCTCTCTCAAAGCATGTGCCTAACAGTCTGCCAGAGGTTATGCTTTTCAGCCTTTCAGAACTGCCACCCTTTGGGCTATAACCCTTCATAAGAAATAAAGTCTCCTTTCCAAATGTATAAAATATGTGATTTTTTAACTTAACAAAATATACCCAGGATTCTTTGTTCTTAAAAGGACTTGCCCTCAGGGATTGTTTTCTTTTCCTTTTTTTTTTTTTTTTTTTTTTTTTTTTTTTTTTTTTTTTTTTTTTTTTTTTTTTTAATTAGAGGCTAACCCAATGGGATTTTTACCAAAGACCAACCTGGGGGAAGAAAAATATCCAACTCAGGTTCACTTAATAACTGACACCAACTAATTATCAGAGAAATGCAAATCAAAACCACTATGAGATATCACCTCTCTCCTGTTAGAATGGTCATTATCAAAAAGACAAAAAAATAAGTGTTGGCAGGGATGTGGAGAAAAGGAAACCCTTACACACTGTTGGTGAAAATGTAAATCAGTACAGCCAATATGAAGAACTGTATGGATGTTCCTCAAAAAACTAAAAATAGAACTACCACATTATCCAGCAATCCCACTTCTAGGTATATATCCAAAAGAAAAAAAAATTACCAAAGCAAATCCTCAAATAACATCATGTTGTTCAACTTCACTTTATTAGAACAGGGCCACTGTCTCTGTGGAGTTTGCACATTCTCCCCATGCCTGCCTGAGTTTTCTCCAGGTACTCTGATTCATCCCAAGATGTAAATATGATGTTCATTTGTCTGTCTAAATGGTCCCAGTGTGGGTGAGTGTGGCTGTGTGTGAGTGTGCCCTGTGATGGGACAACGTCCTCTCTGGAATTGGCTCCCACCTTCTGCCCTGAGCTGTTGGGATAAGCTCTGGCCACCAACAACTTTGAACCAGAATAATTGGGTAAATAATTACCTCACATGTTTTAATTAATATTTTTAAATGTATGTATAGCTTACATTTATTTCAAAGTTTAATATCAAAAGTGTTTGGGGGTTTTTATTTAGAAGTTGGGTGATTTTTTTTTATGACCAGAAATATGCCATAGAAACTTAACTCATTTATATCAATCAGCCCATGGTAAAATTGATTTTGTTATATGTTGTTTTCTTTAAAGTTGCAATTTCCAAAAACCTATCAACAATATTAAGTGAGGGCTTACCATACATTGAAGAGACATCTGTACTCCTGTGCTCATTGTAGAATTAAATCCACAATAGCCAAGATATGGAATCAACCTAAGGGTCCATCAGCAGATGCAGAGATCAAGAAAATGTGGTGTATGTGCACAACGGAATACCATTAAGCCTTGAAAAGAAAGAATTCCTGTCATTTGTGACAATGTGGATTAAACTGTTATATACATAACAAATTTAATGGGGAAAAGGAAACTAACACCTAATATTAATAAGAGGGCTATAGAATACCTCTTATTTACGTATCATATTAACACAGGAATAAGATAACAGGAGAGGCAGAAACAAAGACACAATAGGAAATTTTAGGCTCCTACATCACAGCCACAACTAACAACAAATATTTAAATCCTAACCAGATAAACATAAATATTACACTAAAGTCTCATATGCCTTACTTCCTTTTACCTGATTTACAGTTATAAATATGGTAGAAATGAATCCAACATATAATCACTTCAAATGTGAATAATATGAATATGCCAATTAAAAGATAGGCTGCCAATATCGATTTAAAAAAACAAATGAGACTCGACTGTACATTATTTATAAGAAAGATAAATGGTTAAGTTGAAGATTTGTGTTATTCAAGGAAAAATTACTTATTCATCCTTCATAATATTTACTTTTTTCTCATGAATTATTGCAATATTTTTATATCTGGCACATTCTTTAAAATACTTCACATTGTGAATAATAGAAACCCAACTCAAACTGGTTAAAGCAGTGAAGTGAAGATTCCAGACCTTGGAATCCATTTATCTAAAACTTCAGGTCTAAAGCCTTGGCCTCAACTCAGAGCTCAAACTGAATCATGGGAAGCTGGTTTCTCTCTCTGTCTACTTCATTTCCCCTATGTGATTTCATTCTCAAACAGATTTGAAGAGGGCTGCCAAAAGTGCCTAGGTTCAGGCTCAACCAGAAATAGTGAGATTATTTCCCCCAACTAAACTCATTTTATTTCATTGCTCCATATGACTTATGTGGCCATCCTTAAAGCCAACATAGTAGCCTAAACAGTGTAATATGCTGTGTGGGTTTGGTCTATGTGGAATAACTGCCACTGGAAACACTTGAGACAAGTGGGAGGAATGTGTGATCTTCTGAAGGAAAATATGGGTACAGTTACTAGGACAAAGGTCAAGGAAGCTGGACTGCTTCATGTAGTTGAAATACAACATCAGGAATATTTTTCTACATTGTATTCAATTTATTCATTGTTCATTTCCACACGGATTCAATTACTAGGAAATTGAACTTCTTTACACCAAATCATTGAACTGAAAGAATATGAATTACAATGAATTGAAGAGGCGGATATTAAAGACTCCTCCTAACTGCGTATTTTGTAGGTAATAGCATTAGGAAAGATTAAGGGAATAAACTGGCTTTTCATTTATCCTCCAATTCAAAATAAGCTGTAGTTTAAACAGGTAGCAAATATAAAAACAAATAATAATAATCTAAAGTATGACAGTGTTTTTTTCCTAGCATCTCTGATTTTAAAGCTGCCAAAGAATAGGGGATTTCTTTGTTCATTAGTTTTTGGGCTTTTTGCCATCATGCTGCCATATTTTGCTGTGGTAGTTCTATATAATAGTAATAAATCTTTCACAAGGAAAATATGTAGAACGACAATTATAAGCACTTCAGGAACATCCCTTGACATTTTTAGAATGAGATTCACGTTAGGTTCACCCTCTTCTCCATTTAGGCATGACCTTTTACATCAAGAGATTATATCAGATAGATACTGCATGTCAGCAATGGCTAATTAAATCATCTTAATGAAAGCAAGATAGGAGGGAAGAGAAAAATAGGAAAAAATTAACATATATTAGCCTCCAATAAACACATATTGCGTTTTTCCAATCTAATCAATTCAAAAGATGTAAAATATTTCTTGCTTCTGAAATGAAGCATAATCATATTTTACTTATTGAACAACAGGTTGCCTGATATGGGAAGATGGCTGTTACAAACACCAAAGTAACATTTGATTCTTGTCAAATGTATGAACAAAATAATTGTCTTCTCTAAAGACTGAATTTCTCTAGCATTTATGCATCTCAGAAAATTTAGGACTTCATTCTTAAACTGGTATGTCACCAAAGTTTAAAAACTAACTAGATATATAAGATGGAAACATTATTGATGCGACTTAATTGTCTGGAGCAATATCCAAGGTTCATCGTCTTATGCCGAAAAGATTAATGACACAGACACATACACATAGAGTAGGTTAAGAAGCAGAAAATTTAATAGACAAAAACAATATATAATGAGAGAGAGAGAGAGCTTTCTTGTACAGAGAAAGCGGGGCGCCCAAGCGGGTTTTCGGATTTGGAGTGGAATGCCATTGATTTTGTAGAGAGGCTTGAGGAGGCAGTGTTTGATTTACATAGAGCCCAGGAGCTTGGTTTCACCAGATCTGCCACTTACATAGCCAGAGAAGAAACTGGCCGTCCCATCCCAATATTTTATTATGTAAATGTGGACAATACGTGTATGGCACCATAACACCCCCACACTGGCTACAAAGAAAAGGGAGGGGGAAATCCCACATTGAAATGTACCTGGCTTCCAGGTACAGCTTGCAGCATTTAACATATGCAAGCTTCCAGCTTGCTTTTCTACACTTGCTTGCAGTTCAATTTTTCAGGCTGTTCTTTGCTGGAAAATAAATGGTTTGGGGCTGCTTTTTATTAAAGGAAAATTCCATCAAGAACCCTTACCCCCTCACTAACTGCCTAAAATAATTCCCTTTTAACTCCTATGTTATTATGGGAAGAGAATTATTAACAAAGTCAGAAATTAATGTCAATTACACTTTCATTGTCATTCATAATTGTTGGCTTAATATGGGGTATCCCACTTTATAAAGGACCATCGCCTAATATTTAAAAAGCATAAAAAGGCAGTTTCATATTTCTTATGAAATTTTCAGTTATGGTTAATTTTATTTCATGTCAGTTTTAAAGAATATAACTAAGCTAACAATATTCTATAATAGAATTATAGAGTAGTGCCAACGCTACTTTATAAATTTGATTTTGTTTTGTTTCCAAGCAAGTTCTATCTTTAGCTAAAATTTATGCTTTAGAAAGTTACATTCTAATAATGCAAAATTACTCAATCCATGAGTATGCATCTGAATTTTAATCCTTGTTCTAGAAAGACCCCAAACTAGGTTGTGACTACTGATTAAAATTTATAGCTCTCAGTGATTGTTGTATGGCTGGTCACAGTATAAAATAATTATTGGTTCCAGAGGCCACTGCACGGCTCCTGCATTTGCTCCCCTAGTAGTTTTTCTCTCTTCCTCAACCAGCCTGACCTTTGGCCTTTCATATATTTAACAAAACTATATAACAAAACATAATAGGATAATCAATAACTGTCTAGTTGTTGTATTAGACTACTAGCTATAGGCAGAAGAGATGAGATCATTCTACAGAAACATAGCTTCAGGGAATCTGATCCTATTGAAAAATGAGCAGAGAGTACTCAGGGAAGAGTGGGCATACAGATAATCCAATATATTACAGAATTTTACTAAAATCTTCCTAGAATAAGATATAAAGGTCATGAAATAAGCTATAGCAGAACAAAACTTCAACTCATGGCCACATTTGATAAATTCAGCAAGCAATAAAGATATTCTTTTCTCCCCATCTTTTTTTATGGAGAAGAATTGAAAATACATGGATAGATAAATATGGAGACACAGAAGCAGATTAGTAGGTTTGGATATACGCACAGCCCACCTCTTAGAGAGTCATTTTGATGTTATTAACTAAAATTATAACCGTTCTATATAAGAAAGTGGTGAAGGTTTATTCATATTGAATAATGCATTCGAATGCATTTTGGAATTTAACATCTGTGTGTTGAGCACCTATCATAGGAACTATTCAGCAAAATTGACAAATAGATGGTTCAACAATGGAAAAAAAAGACATCCTTGTCCTCCTGGAACAGTAGGATCTGAAGACCATCTAACAATTCTGAAGCTATTCAGAATATACTTAGGGTTTGCAAATAATGTGCCATGAGAACATTAATAAAGAACAGGTTAACTTCAACTAAGGTAATATATACAATCTCTCATTAGGTAGTGATATTAATATCATTTTGAGAAAAACAATGACCAGCACTCCATAAATTATATTTAGTAGAATATCAATATCTCAAGTTATAAATACATATTCTAAGATATCGGTGTTTTATAGTTAAGCCTTTTAAAATTAAATAAGAAGTGATTTTTGCTCACCTATGTATTCAAAGAAAATCTTCAAACTTAAGGTTATAGCAACAAATTAAATTTTAAAATTTCGGCATTTGACAAATTTATCTGTTTACAGAATATTTTTTCAAATTGTCTATTAAAATCCCAGTGGATCAGTTTTGTTACGTATAAAGTATTATGAGTTTTTAAAATGTAGGTATGTTTTTACTGCTGACTCTGCCCACCAGCTTGTTAAAAATGCTGCGGCAAATAGCTGTCAAATGTTTTCAAGGAAAAGGCCTCGTCAAGAAACATGGCTCTACCACTGAGTTCTGGCATAATCTTTTTATTTCTTCCCAACTTGTATTTTGAGTTCAAGGTGTGCATATGTAGGTTTGTTATCTGGGTAAATTGTGTGTTGTGGGGGTTTAGTGTACAGATAATTTTGTCACCCAGGTAATCAGCATAATACCTGATAGGTAGTTTTTCAATCCTCACTGTCCTCTCACCATCTACCCTCAAGTTGGCCACAGTGTCTATTGTTCCCTTGTGTAATTTTAGACAAATCAAATTTTTATAGACAATTAATTTACCTATTAAATGGAAGTTTAGGAATATTCAAATAAAAATTTTATCTAGCTCATAACGAGCAATTGCTCCTCTACCATTTTTATATTAAAACACTAAACAAAACAAAACTGATAGGAATGCAAAATTGCAATTAGTCATCTTATTTTTATGTAAAACAAACTTTCTACTTTATAAATTAGGGCATTCCACTAAATGGTTTCTAGCATCTTTTTATAGCCATGATACTAAAAGAAACAAAACAAAACAAAACAAAAACCTGTTGATTATAAAAATCTTTAATGCTTGGGGAATAGAGAAATGTCCATTAGTCTAATGTATAATCAAGCTGTAAATTATGTTTCTTACATCCTTTAAGACTTTTTTGAAGTGTGTTATTTTCCACTAAAAAAAACAAAACCCTAAATTTCTTTTAACTAAAGACATTATTGAATGTAAAAAGCACCATTACTTATGGACCATGAGTAAAGAAAAAACATCTCCAGTTAAATGAAATAATACAATTGACTGAAAGATGCATCCCTATTTCAAAGATGTTAAAACGGGGGGCGGGGCCAGGGGATGTACTACTTAGAACAATGGATAAATATGTATGCATATAACTGGAGGAAGAAAACCTGAAACAATTTTCTTTGAACTTTGTAACACCTCTTATAACACATTTTTTGCAAAGCCACTTTCTCAAGGAGCCATTATAATATCCTTACTGTTTGAAAGACTTAAAAACAATTTTTTAAATAAGGTCAGCTACTCCTTGGTATCAACCTTAAAACATTTATGTTCAGCAAAAACTAAATCCCATCATTTAGAAAATGAAAAAGTGGTATAATTCTCTTCAAAATACAATATCTAATGTCTGAAGATTCTGATGATGAGTGGGTCCTGTTGTGCTAGGTAAAACTACAAAAAAAATTCTACAAAATTGTAATAGTTACAATAACAAAGTCAAATAATTGACTTTATAGGCAGCCCTCAGACAACTGAAAATTCACTCAAGTGGATCAAAGAAAATGATAGCTACTGTGATGTCAAAATACTTCTCTTTTCAAAGTAAATTCCAAATTAATTTAAATTGTTGTTAGATTCCAGACCTGGGCTGGGTGCGGTGGCTCACACCTATAACCCCAGCACTTTGGGAGGCCGAGGCGGGTGGATCACGAGGTCAA